>NC_081352.1:57246613-57290347 GCF_029784015.1 Lycium ferocissimum
AGAAATTTGGAGGCTTCATCGGCATCTACACATTGAAGCAGACCCAGATCCGACGTCTATTTATACAGTATTTCCTTGTTTAGGAAGAAGCCATTTGCCGTTCTTCTGATGGTCTTCTTTTGTCCATTTGTAATTCCTTCGATTTTTTTTTAATTAAACTTTGGTGGCTTGTGGCCTTTTTATTAATATGCAATCTAGCCCAAAAAAGCTAGTCCAAAGCCCAAAAACGGGTCCAAAAAAACAAAAAGTAAATAAAGGAAATTAAAAAGACAACAAAATATAAATGATGTCCTAAAATAGTCTTTGCCCTAAATTTTGGCCGCCTCTAACTTCATCTTTTTCTCTCTATTGACACCCAATTTTGGCCCTCCTTTTTATTTAATTAATTTCACTATGCTTCTCAGTCGTGAAAATTCTCCGAAAATGAGTTTGGAATATTTTCGCCAATTATTACTATTTTTTCGATATATATTTCGCTAAAATTAAGAACATTCTTATTGTCTCTTAAAAAATGACCAAACATCCTATTTTATAAATGAAAAGGACTAAACATTTTTTTTATAATTAAAATCATTCGAAAATAATAATAATAATAATAATAATAATAATAATAATAATAATAATAATAATAATAATGTTAATATTCGTATATCAATATTGGCATTGACATTTTTCCTTTAATCTTACTTAAGTATTAATCATCTTTTACACTATTTTTAAACTAAAGGCGTATATTAAATTACTTGTGTCATAATTTATATAGGTATACATTTTGTGGGAATTAATTAGGACAAAAGTATATTTTAATTAATTTATTAAAGTAAAAAGCGATTAGAAAATAATTCATCTATCAAACATTGGGCCAAATAAACCCGTCACCAATTCCTAATTTGTAAAAATCATGACCCGATTCCACGCTTGACGCCCCAATACTAACTAAGACCCCTTTCATTTCATCCTCAAAACAAAATCGAAACAAACCTATCCAACGATTCCCTAGACCTCTCTTATCATATATTTCCTCAACTCTCTCAATCAACGGATACAACCTAGGATATTTGGATTCTCTCTCTCAAGCTCTCTTCCTTTCTAATCGATCAGAAAGGTGAGATTTTCCCCACCTCATCATCTACTCTGTCGAAAAAAAACGTCTGCGAGGATTTTCCCCCTATCTTTTGAATTTCGAATTCTTGGCTTCCTTGATTGATGTGGTGAGCTCCTAAATCTAGCTATAAATACAACCCTTTATGGTGTGTGTTTGAAGTTTTTTTTTAAGGCTAAAGAAATCCCTCTTTCGAATCCACGAGATTTTCAATTGGGAGAAAATCCTCTTCTCTTATTATTTTTTACAAGCTTTCTCAGTGGAAAACCTCCCTTCTTTCATTTTTATGAGAACTAGGGAAAGAAATAACTCTTTACATTCTACTCTTTGACATAAAATACATTCCGAGAGGAGTTAACGAGCGGATTCGGCGACTCGACAACGACGAATCACCTCAGTTATTTGCCCGGAGAAGGTCAGTAACTTTCCTTTTCCCTACTTTTATTTTAGTCCCATGAGTGAATGCATAAATAATTGAACGTTGGTGTCGCTCGCCTAATTTTCTATTTAGGCGTTTGTTACAATACTTGATGTTGCCATTTTATTTAATATAAATCATGTACGTGTAAAGAGCGTTTTAACTTAAAGTAAAGTACTTAAGAGAAATATTAATTCGACTTGTCGAATATATAAATAACTATGTCCTCGTCTAATTTTCCGCTTTTGCATCTATTATAACCCGTGTGTTGCCATTTTCACCATATAAAAGGTGAAAGGAACCAGATCGCTAATAGAAGTCATAAGAGTGAAGTTAGTTTGAATGAGTAATTAGGTGATTGCTTGGTAGTTTGAACGAGTAATTAGGCGATTGCTTGGGATCCTTGTTTTTGTTTCAAATGTTTCTTTATCCATATTTGGGGAAATGATTGTTTTTCTCTAATCTTTGTGAAAAACTAGTATAAAAAATGTAATCGGTGATAGCTTGCTAGTTGGTTTTAAAACACGGTCCGTACATGTGGTTCAAGTAAATATTTTAGTTTCTTGTTTTTAGCATGGTAATCCCCTTCGTCTCTCATTTCGCTTCAGTTTATAAAATTAAAAAGTAGTAAATTGAATATTTTCGGATTAGTTCAAGTCTCTGTTAAGTGTGTGTAGAAAATATGTAATCTCGTCTGTTTCTTCTAAAAAAAAAGGTGTCCACGGGCTAGTACGAATCATGAGTTTGTTTAAGGAAAGATATCATATATTTGGGGTTCAAAATCTTTTTTCATTTGTAACTTGAATTTGCAATGTGTATGAACTTCCTAATGAGTGAAAATTTGGAATAAATTAGTTCGCAATCTGTTAGGCCTATGTTCTGAAGTTCTCTTTGCTTGAAAATACTTTTTTGGAGTATTAAACAAGGATTTGTTTAACAACCTTATTTCTATAATTAGTGCTTGATCTCTACCAAATATCATGTCGTGATATTTAAAAAGGAAATATGTATCGAAAGAATTTGTCTCGTTGAAAGCTCCTAAAAAAACCTCTCATGTATAAATATTCGTAAAATATCCAAGTTCAAGTCTAGTTTGCCTTTTCTTTCAGTAGCTTCTCTGAATAAAATCCTTACTTCTAGTATCGTTTTGCCGGCTGAAATTCAAGGCAAACCTTGGGTTTTGGTTTAGCCTCCTCAGATGATTTGCCAAACCTAAGGCTCAAAACCTTTTGACCTTGTGCGGTATCGAAAACTCGGAAGGTGGTTTGTCATTTGTTGCAAGAATCATTGAGCTTGATGTTTATTATTTGTAGTCCGCCTTAAGGCCCATTGTTTTTTTTAAGCATGTTTGGTAGTTGGTATTTCTTTTACTTTCGGCAAATTATTCCAAATGATCGACTTCTCTCTTAAGTAATAGTTATTAAAGAGATTCTTAATAGTAAGTGACTATGTCTTTACAATTTGTGAAATCAAGATACATTGATTTTATTTTGAAGTTGATCTTGTATGTTCTTTCGCTTTTAATATGTGAATCTTTGTCCTTCCTTGATATGTGAAAAATATGTCTTTTGAAATTTAGACAAAAAATCAAGTCAATATTTCAAAACGTCAAAACACTTTGTACTTGTACTTGTTGTTAGCTTGTTAAAAATATGTACTCTAGATCTTATTCTTCACCCTTTCTTTTCTTGGCATGACTTGTGGGGAGCTTCAAACCTCACGCTCTACCATTTAACTTCGAGATCTCTTGTTTTGAACTAATGATCTCTAGAGGAATTGCTAATACATTGTGATACCTCGCTTGGGGATGAATCGTGTTATGATTGAGGCGGCGTTGCTTTTTGTAGTTCTTGCCATTTTTTCGGCCATTTTTGCTATGTTTTAGGCCAAGGATTCTTGCGTTTTGGCCATTCAAACCTCATTTTGGTAGTGAAATATTACGCATTTTTGGCGAGGTGATACATTGTGCACTTTAAGGATGAAAATGACATGTTATTGACACATGGGAGGTAAGATTGTTGTGGTAAAATTTTGTTGCCATGAAAGCCTAATTCTAGTTTTCTTGGAAAGCTTCTCGATGTCGGCCAAACTATTGCTTGCACTTTCGATTTAGTGCTCATTACGGTATGCTTTATTTTTTTTTTAGCCTAACTACTGCTGGTGTTTTGATACTACGGTGACAATGAAAATGATTTTGAGGCCACGTCCCATTCAGAAAGGTTGTCCCTGGGTTTAGGAACTTCAGTAAAAGGCGATGACGAAAAGATCTAGATAATGGTAAGTGAAAGAAATTCATGAGCATGTATCTTGTCTAGGCAACTAGGATGGCTGACGAGCAACTGGATTGCAGCCATAGGGTATCAGATTTTCTTTCGTCTGAATACCAAATACGAATCAGGACCTAGAGTAACTAAAACTCTTAATGTTGTTATGAAAAAAAAGGATTTTATTTGTGTTTATTTCTAAAATGCCACACGATGAGGTGGCATGTATTTTACTAACATTTTCCTTTCATATTTTTGCGAGGTACAAATAACGCGAGGCAGTAGAACAAAGATGTACCAAAAGTTGAAGCGATGAAATTTGGAAGCACGGCATGTTTGGCCGAAGAACTAGAAAAAGGGGCAAATAGAGTGAAGTCTTAAACCTTATTTATTTCTATCTAAATTTATGTATCCAAGTATTACATGTATATTTGGATCTATAAGAAATTGCTAACTTATTTACTTTGGTTTTCCTTCTTTATCCAGTTGAAATCCGAAGTTTGCTACTTTGGTATTTCACGGTTAGTTAAAGTTAAGATTGATTTAATTTCATATTATTACTAGTCTTGAGTTAATGGCAGGTCTAAACTATTATAACGAATCAATTCTCGAGCAAGAACAAATGGTTTTTCTATCATTGTGGCCCAAATAATTGGCCCAAAGGTATGCTCTCGTAAACAATAATTCCTACATATATACATTATTTTCTTATAAAAAAAAAAAAAAAAAAAAAAAATCCTACTAATCCTCCCATATTACACTATTTTATACAAAAATACATCATGAATACATGTATATATATGTTTACATTCTCATGCATACTAAACTACGTTTACAAATAAACACACACATATATCATTTTTTACATACATCGCATACATACTCTCATTTAATCATTTCTATATATACATTTATTTACATGATTATAATGACTTTAAAATTGCTATTTGTATGAATATCTTTGGAAATTAGTTCCTTTAGATTCTTTAAAATAGGTAATAATAAATAAGAAATAGATAAACAATCCCCTCTAGTGTTAATTAAACTAAGTTTAAAAATTTGTCTCGGATAGAGGCTCGAGGGATGCTTAACACCTTCCCCTCGGGGCAAATAAAACCCTTACCTAGAATCTCACAGGTTTCAAAGACTAAAAATGGAGTTTACCTTTTTTTTTTTTTTTACAAATGATTTCCTAATATTTCCTAAAATTAGGTGGCGACTCTGAAAATTTACAAAACCAGAGGAAACATAGCCTATAAGTTGTGAACTAGTTTTAATCCGTTAAAAATAGGGCATGACAGAATGGCGACTCTGCTGGGGACCATACCTTAGGTTTTGACTTTAGTAGACTTAGTTTAAGAAGTAGATACTCGGGGGATGTTTGTTTATTTGTTTTATCACCTATTATTTATGAGTTGCTACATTGCTATATTTGAAAGGACGCAAGCCAAAGCCAAACTTGTGCTCCTTATTTGTTTAAGAAAACACTATTTATTCTTGCTTTCCTTATAATGTCATTGCACTTTCTATCGAGTCTTTGGCCGTACACTTACACACACGCGTGGTTCACGCGAGGTGTTGTCGACACACCTCCACCCCTTCTTTGGATTCTCTAGTTTCGAGTCGGTATGGTAGTTTACTACGTACCTTCTCATGAACATTCGATCCACTCCGAAACTCTTAGGAAAAAATCTTATTCTAGAAAAAATAAGTCATCTTTTGCATACACCTTAGGCGGGACAATCCAAGGTATTGTCATTTTGCAAATTAGGAATCCACCCTTTTGTCAAAGATTTGAAACCTGAATGACATAACCCTTTATGTGAATTGATGAAATGATCCTTAAAAGACACAAGATGATTTTTTTTTAACAAACAATACTTATCATAACCTTTACCCTTCTTTTCAGATGGAAATCAACCAAAACCTACCAAATATCCAAATGATAGTCTCACCTCCTCACGACACACTGCAAACTTGGTGGAGGAACATAAAAGTGGCACACGGAGAGGAAGTCGAGGCAACACCTTGGGGTCGTTAATGTCACTAATGGGTATCCAAGCTAACAAAACTCTCACCAAGCTGCTGATAGAATTTTGGGATCCCGCCAGTGTAACCTTCAATTTTTAGATTTTGAGATAACCCCTACTTTAGAGGAAGTTTGTGGATTCACCGACTTACTATTTAAGGGAAAAATGCCAGTGTTACCATCCTTCATATCGGGAGAGAAATTCTTGCTCATTTTGGGATTTAATGTCTACCGGTCTTGAGGAACGTGGAAAATGATCGAGTGAAGTTTGACTTTTTTTTCGGAGATTTGGGCGTCAGAAAGCTTTGATCGACATCGGGATGAGTTTGCATGTGACCGCGGAAGGTGGGAGAAAATGCGGCCACGAGTCTTCGCCATAGCCTTGTTGGGAGTCTTGGTCTTCCCAAAGAGAGCCTACCGAATCAATATCAACCTTTTGCCACTTGTTATGAATATCTTCTCGGGACCGGATGAATTGACATTGGTCCCTATGATTCTCGCGGAGATGCTCCGAGCTCTATCGGCCTGTTCAAGAGGGCATAACTTTTTTGAGGGTGTAATCTCTTGCTTGCGGTTATGGGCCGTGGAACACTTCTATACTCGCCCCTATCATGGATTCTTTGCATAGATACTCGTAGCGAGAATTCGAGCCATACGGAAAGAATGAGGTGCGGCACGAACCTACGGGAGCGGAGGAGTGGCGCGCATTCTTGGTACGACTCACGGGAGATGCTTTGTTCGGTGGAAATACCCACAGGTCGGGAGACCTTTGGTGAGAAGCGCAAATCTATACTTCATCGAGTTAATCGGGTTGGACGGGATTCAACCATATGCGCCTCTCGAGAGTCGAGGCAATTTGGAGTTACGCAAGATGTCCCGATGCGGTCCGCGTAGCCTTTGCGCATGAAGGTAACTATGATAGGGTGGTTCCCGATAGCACGAGTGAGAATTCTACAAAGAGAATGGTTGAACATGATCACGATTGGTATGGGTAACGAGAGTTGGTGCACACCGAGTATTACGCACTGGTATAATGTGGGAGGGGGCCTACCGACCGAAGACGGATTCGACGGGTTCACAGACTATGATGTAGCCGATTGGCTTACAGTTGAGGTACTGCCCCTCATGAACGTCAACAATGACATGTACAGGCAGGTAGTTCCGGGTTCAGTAAACCATTTGATACAGTTGGTAGAGGAGGAGGACCCGGCAGAGTCAGACGAACCAATGGAGGAGGATCCGGAAGAAGATCCAGAGTGGGAAGCAGAACGTGACCTTGCAATGGAGGTGGAGCACGAGAAATCACCAGTATACTCCGGCCCGGACCTTAGGAGGATGCGGAGGTGCGGTCCGAGCACGGAGCCTACAGTACATGGTATAGAGGAAGGACCTGAGTATGATCCAGAGGCGGGTTGGACAGACCCAGAGGAAGAACCTGAGTACGACCCAGGGCCCGATTATGATCCAGCATATGATGGGGATGACAATGACGGCCCGACATGGCCCTAGACTATTTTCTTTCCACTTTTATTTTCTTTACATTCCAAAAGAGTGTCGTATGGCCCAATCCCTTTGTACGCCCTCGTGGCCACCCTTTGCATTTTCATTTTAAATTTCCATCGACCCGTTCCTTTTGTATGCCTTTATGGCCATCCCCTTTTGTGTTCTATCATTTCATTTTGCCATAGGCCCTATCCTTGTAAGCTCTCGAGCTACCTTTTGTTGGAATGGAAGTTATGTTTGTTCTAAAAAAAAAAATCACGAGAATGTGTCAAAAAAAAAAAGGATCATCATCATCAACTTGTGTGTGACGTAGGCTTACCTCTGGCAAAAAGAGGCTCCACAATTAGGACACGCTTGTTTGCACGTCGACTTGACGTAATTATGTGATCAAATGTGTTACTCTACTCTTTTAAAGCTTCCGGACTAACTTTTGTTTTCCAATTGTCTTTATTTTAGTTTTATCCCCAACGAGAGGTTGATTTGTGTTGATCTTCAAAGCGGCCGAGTCACACTACAATTTGAGATCTAAGGGAAAAATGACTATCACCAACGAAGTCAACCCATTGCTAACCTTTCCATAACAAATGAAAATCCGAAAGCTCGAGAGAGGATTAATGCGAACGATGAAGAAGAGATCGCCTTGCTAAAGCTACAACTTGACGAACTAAGAGGAGAGCTACGCCAAGTTCGGGACACGACCCGTCTCCTTTGTGTTGCTTTCCCAAACCCACCTCTCTTTCCGTCTTTGGATTCGCCGATTCCAGAACCGTTCCCTCCATCCATACGTCCACCTCCAATACCCCTTTCTTTTTCCAACTTACCTCCAGTCGCTCCGGCGAATGTACCAAATTTGCCTAAACAAACCCCTTACGTCCCCGACTACACTCATACTTCACAAAACCCACTATCAACCCAAACTGCTACTGCACCTACTTACCCCACCGTGCAGCACATACCAGGGGCACACGTTGACACTTCCTACGAGCAACATGTGCCACCGGTATATGCAGCTGGGCTCCAACCTTTACCGCTCCTGTCACAGTCAGGGTCCCGTTCGAGGTGGATCAGTATGCAGAAATGGAGAGAGATGCCAAGATAGGAGAAGACGAATCAATCATGAACCATCTGCACAGTCTAAGGAAAGAAATGTGGAACATGCGAGTCACTCGGGGAAGTGAGAGTTTGGATTATGATGATCTATGCATACACCTGGATATTGGTATGCCGATGGGGTACAAACCTCCTAAGTTTGATATTTTTGATGGGACAGGTGATCCTCATGCACATTTGAGGGCCTACTGCGACAAGTTAGTAGGAGTTGGAAGGAACGAGAAATTGAGGATGAAATTGTTTATTAGAAGTTTGTCAGGAGAGGCGCTCACTTGGTATACTCGCCAAGATCCTCGCAAATGGAGCGACTGGCAGGATATGGCTGGGGATTTCATGAATCGCTTCGGATTTAACACGAGATCACACCGGACGGATTTTCTCGAGCAACATACAAAAGAAGGCGGCGAATCATTCCGGGATTACGCAAGACGTTGGAGAATTGTTGCCGAGTTATGCCCCCGTTGGACGAGCGAGCTCAGCAAGTATTTCATTCGAGCTCAGGAAGGCATCTACTTTGAAAAGATGATGGGATCAATGGGCCAAAAGTTCGCAGATTTGGTCAAAATGGGAGACTTTTTGGAAGAAGGAATCAAGTCTGGAAAGATTCAATCAATGGCTGCGCTACAAGCCGCAAGCAAAGCCATACAGTCAGGTTCCATTAGCGGAATTAAGAAGAAGAAGGAGGACATATCCAATATCACACCTTACTACCGGCGAGGAGAGTCATCTCGCCGATACCCCACAAACCCTCAAATCTTTGCTCATGCCCCTTATGTCCCATACCCAGCTTATAACGCCCAACCACATTACAACCCACCACGAGCCCCCACTTGCAAAACCCTCCAAGACCACACCCACTATCCAAGCACCCGTCCCACGAGAATAGACCACCATATGCCCCAAGACCTCGCCCGACTCCGAAGTCGAAATACCGAACCTATACCCCCCCATAGCCGAGCCTTTGGCCCGGTTATTTGAAAGGTTGAGGATAGCGGGATTGTTGCAACCAATTGAAGGAGAATCACGATCCGATTCCTCGAAACTTTGATGGGAACAAACGTTGCACATATCATTCGGGAATTCAGGGACATGACACTGAGGAGTGCTTTGGTTTGAAGAACCAAGTTGAAGCTTTAATCAAGAGTGGAGCAATTCAATGCACTACAGCGCCCCCGAACGTGAACAACAACCCCCTACCAAATCATGAAAATCGGGCAGTTAATATGATATCATTTGATGAGGAATATGACTTGGAGGGAACCATTGTGCCCGTTGGAAACAACGAGGCATTTGTTGCAACATCCCAACTACTCCCATCATCACGGTACGGTTGAAGGCGGCGGTTGTTCGGACATACCAACCAAAATTCGTGGTGACCCTTTGTTGTAGCAAGAAAGCACGATTATGATTCTAGGGCAGTCCCATGGGACTATCAATTGAAAGGAAAGGCTAAGATGCTGGAAACCGCCGTCGCTCATGGAATGACGAGGTCAGGAAGATGTTACGTCCCGGAGGATCTAAACAGAGGAAGTTCAGGCAAAGAGCCCCATCAAAGGAAAAACATTGCGATGCGAGGCGACGAGTTTGAAGAAGATGCAAACCAAAGATTATTCGGTTGAGAACGAGTTGAAGAAGACACCGCCCAAATATCGATCATGTCCTTGTTGATGAGTTCGAAGCCCACGGGGACGCTTTAGTTAAGGTATTGAGTGGAGTAAGCATATCGAATGAGACGACGAGTGAAACGCGGCCGCAACAATCGGGCGGATGGTTGAAGCAAACAAGATTTCTTTTGCGATGATGAACTTCCACCGGAAGGAACGAGAACACAACAAAGCACTTCACATCACCGTGAGGTGCGGAGATAAGTTTGTATCTAGGGTACTTGTCGATGGAGGTTCAGGGTGTAACATTTGCCCTCTCAACACCACGAGAAGTTTGAAGATGGACACGGGAGAAATGAAAGAAAGCCGTATGAAGGTCGAGCTTTTGACGGGACACAAAGGGGTGTCATTGGAGAAATTTGTCTACATTTGCAGATCGGGCCCGTGGAATTCCCGATCCTTTTTCAAGTGATGGACATATCATCAACTTACAACTTGTTGTTAGGAAGGCCATGGATCCACATGGCTGGAGCCGTTCCTTCCACTTTGCATCAGTGTTTGAAATTCGAATGGGGCTGGGAGCAAATCGTAGTTCAGGGGGAACTTGGTCACCCCGTCTATTCCGAACGCTCTATTCCGGTTATTGAAGAAATGGGAGAATTAGATGGAGCCACCTTTCATCTTTGTGGAAATCATGCAAGCTGTAAAAATAGATGAGATGGCGGGATCGATGAAATGAAGATGTCAAGCGCGGCAAAGATGGTAGCGTCGAGAGATGTTGAAGTACGGCTACCGACCAAAGTCGGGTTAGGCCCAAAATCGATGGCATAATTGAACCAATCCAGCGAAGCAACGAAGGGTACTTTTGGGCTCGGGTATGATCCTATGTTTGGAGAAACTAGCGGCACCAAGAGGATCTTTGTGCCAGAGCAAGTTCCTGTCCAGGGTCAGATGATTGTGCGGAGGTCGATGAAGATATCATAGAAGGAATGGAGAACTTTGTTCGTGACAATGATTGAGGAGTATTGTGGGGAAAGCTGAAAGCGGATGCGAGACACCGACTATTCGTGATGCCGAACCGGGAGAGATCTTGCAGAATTGGACTGTCAGCCCATCCTTGGTTCGCCGGGAGTCTTGGTAGTGTGGAATTGTAGTTTGTTTTCAAAATAGCATGATCAATTGAGGCTTGAATCATGCCTGTGCTCTTTTTGTCATCCGCCTCTTTCTTTAAAAGCATTGAATGCTTCTTTAATGAAAATGCATTTTTATTTTTCTATTAAAATATCATATCTTACTTATACTCGCCTTTCTTTTTCAGCACTCAAACTAGTAAAAATATTCATTCTATGATTATGACATGTAACGAAACCATTGAGCAAAGTACAAACGACGAACAAGATTACGAGGAATACGACGAAAGCATGATGCACGAGAATCTTCCGCAAGAGATCGAGCAACTCGAGAATCAAAAGAAACCGAACTTGGATGAAACTGAGATAGTTAACTTGGGAGACGACGAAACAGTGAAGGAAACTCGGATCAGCATACACTTAGAAGCAGAACGGAAGCAAGAATTGTTGGAATTGCTTAAGCAGTATGTCGACGTATTTGCTTGGTCCTACGACGACATGCCCGGGCTGAGCACCGACATCGTCTCTCATAGGCTACCAACTGATCCCACCCGCCCGCCGATCAAGCAAAAGCCAAGGAAGTTCAAGCCCGATTTGAGTTTAACGATCAAAGAGGAAGTCACCAAGCAGATTGAAGCAAATATTGTGAGGGTTACAAACTACCCTTCCTGGTTGGCCAATCCAAAGAAGGATGGAAAAATTAGGATATGTGTGGATTATCGGGATCTCAACAAAGCTAGTCCTAAGGATGACTTCCCTCTTCCGAACATCCACATACTCATCGATAACTGTGCAAAACATGAGTTGCAATCATTTGTCGATTGCTTTGCAGGATATCATCAGATTTTGATGCATGAGGATGATGCGAAAAAAATGGCGTTCACCACTCCGTGGGGAGTATACGGCTACCGAGTGAAGCCATTTGGCCTCAAGAATCTTTGGTGCGACCTACATGAGGGCCATGACTACTTTGTTCCATGATATGATTCATAAGGAGATCGAAGTCTACGTGGACGATGTCATTATCAAATCCCTAAGGAAGTTCTTTGAACGATTGAGGAGGTATGACTTGAAGTTGAATCCAGCAAAATGTGCGTTTGGAGTTCCCTTTGGAAAATTATTGGGTTCATTGTTAGCGAGAAAAGGTATAGAGTTGGATCCTTCAAAAATCAAGGCAATCAAGACTTGCCTCCCCGAAGAGCAAAAAAGATGTAATGAGTTTCCTCGGAAGGCTCGATTACATTAGTCGATTCATCGCACGATCAACGGTGATTTGTGAACCTATATTTAAGGTTCTTTGAAGAAAGATCTTTGCCACAAAATGGACGGAAGAGTGTCAGAAGGCCTTCGACAGAATCAAGGAGTACTTGTCCAATCCACCCGTATTGGTCCCGCCAGAACCAGGAAAGCCTCTATTATTGTACTTATCTGTAGTGGATGGTGCGTTTGGATGTGTGTTGGGACAACACGATGAGACAGGAAAAAAGGAGCAAGCCATTTACTACCTAAGCAAGAAATTCACACCGTACGAGGCGAGGTACACTTTGTTGGAACGCACGTGTTGTGCTTTGACTTGGATCGCACAAAAGTTGAGGCACTACCTATCTGCGTACACCACGTACTTGATCTCAAGGATGGATCCACTCAAATACATCTTCCAGAAGCCGATGCCTACGGAAAATTAGCAAAATGGCAGATTTTGTTAAGTGAGTTTGATATCGTGTACGTAACTCAGAAGGCCGTCAAGGGACAAGCATTGGCGGATCACCTTGCGAGAGAACCGGTAGACAATGAATACAAGCCGCTTACAACCTATTTTCCTGATGAGGAAGTACTGTTCGCAGGAGAAGATATTTCAGAGCCTTACTCAGGATGGAGGATGTTCTTTGACGGAGCGTCAAATTTCAAAGGAGTCGGAATAGGAGCAGTTTTGGTTTCCGAGACAGGTCAGCACTACCCTATCTCGGCAAAGATCAGATTTCCCTGCACGAACAATATGGCAGAATATGAAGCTTGCATCCTTGGGCTTAGGATGGCAGTTGATATGAACATCAAAGAACTTTTGGTAATAGGCGATTCCGACCTATTAGTTCATCAGGTACTAGGAGAATGGACCACCAAGAATGTCAAAATTCTTCCATACTTACATTGCGTGAAGGAGTTGTGCAAGCAGTTCAGGGAAATTGACTTCAAGCATGTCCTTCGAATCCAAAATAAGTTTCTTTGATGCCCTTGCGACATTGTCATCAATGATCCAACACCGGACAAGAATTACATCGACCCTATCAAGGTAGAAATACATGATCAGCAAGCATATTGTTTTCATGTCGATGAAGAATTGGATGGCCAGCCATGGTACTACGACATTAAAAAGTTGCTCGAGACGAGAGAATATCCGGAAAATGCAACTAACAAACAGAAGCGGACCTTGAGGAGAATGGCAAATCACTTCTTCCTTAACGGAGAAATCCTATATAGGAGGACTTCAGATCTGGGATTGCTAAGATGTGTAGATGCCACGGAGGCGACGAGGTTGTTAGAAGAAGTACACGCAGGGACATGTGGACCCCACATGAACGGATTCACTTTGGCAAAGAAGATTCTGAGAGCGGGCTACTTTTGGATGACTATGGAAAGAGACGGCATTCGCTATGTACAAAAGTGTCATCAATGTCAAGTTCACGGAGATTTCATTCGAGTTCCCCCAAATGAGCTCAATGTAATGGGTTCCCCTTGGCCGTTCGCCGCTTGGGGCATGGATGTGATTGGACCTATCGAACCCCCTGCATCAAATGGGCATCGCTTCGTCTTGGTGGCCATCGATTATTTCACTAAATGGGTCGAAGCTTCAACGTACAAGGCGGTAACAAAGAAGGTGGTAGCAGATTTTGTTCGCAACAATATAGTTTGCCGATTTGGGATTCCAGAGTCAATTATCACAGATAATGCAGCCAATCTCAACAGCGATCTTATGAGAGAGACTTGTGAAAAGTTCAAGATTGCCCACCGAAATTCCACAGCTTATCGACCACAGATGAATGGAGCAGTCGAGGCAGCAAATAAGAACATCAAGAAGATCTTGAGGAAGATAACAGACAGTCACAGGCAATGGCATGAGAAGTTGCCATATGCTTTGCTTGGTTACCGTACCACTTTGCTAGAACATCCACGGGAGCAACTCCTATATGTTGGTCTATGGCTCAAAGGCTGTGATACCGCGAAGTAGAGATACCTTCTCTAAGGATTATCCAAGATGTTGGTTTGGACGATGCAGAATGGATACGTAGTAGACACGAACAGTTGATGCTCATTGATGAGAAAAGGATGGACGCTGTCTGTCACGGTCAGCTTTATCAGAATAGGATGTCCAAGGCATTTAACAAGAGAGTAAGGCCTAGGAAATTCGAACCAGGGCAGTTGGTTTTAAAGCGAATATTTCCTCATCAGGATGAAGCTAAAGGGAAATTCGCACCAAATTGGCAAGGTCCATACGTGGTTCATCGAGTGCTTTCAGGAGGAGCATTGATTTTGGCAGAAATGGATGGTAGAGTGAGCACGAAGCCCATCAACTCAGACTCGATCAAGAAGTACTACATGCGAAGACATCAAGCTAGCTTTTTTTTTCTTTTCCGTTGTAATTTGCATTTCTATTGTAACGAGAACTACGGCGACACGACTTCCCACGGTGGGGTACGTAGGCAACCCACATCGAGTCCGGTCTCTTGTCATAGAAAACCCTAAAAAACATTATCTTCATATAACTGGAACTACGATTCGACTTGATTTCCCTAGGTGGGATACGTAGGCAATCCCTACCGGATTCGGTCCCTTTATTAATCTTCTTTTCTATTGTAATTGAACTACGTTATGACCTGATTCCGTTTGGATACGTAGGCAGCCTGAGTCAGGCTCGGTCATTGCATTATTTTACCTTTTTATTGTAATTGAACTACGTTACGACCTGATTCCGTTTGGATACGTAGGCGGCTTTAAGTCGAGCTCGGTCACATTACATTACATATCATTTTCTTTTCATTTGTACCCTCGAACTACGTACAGACCTGATTCCTATTTGGGATACGTAGGCAACCTAAAAAGGTTCGGTCATACCCCTTAGGAAACCTTTTATTTGTAATGTAACTATAGATTAGGATCGGTCTCATCGTCAAAGACATCGCGACACTTGGCTTGAATACGAAGAAGCGTCATCAGAGGAACAGACTATGCAAAGACACCGTTTGGATGCAGGCATCAGAATGGAGAAGCTCAATGCGTTTCGGAATATGTCATAATCTAAAAAATGATAGAGTTTTATTGCATTTATACGTAGTATATATACATGCATATCCGATTTCTAAAATACCATTTTTTTTTTTTTTTTCTTTCAAAGTGCATTTATGTATTTTTCCACCTACCAAGTCTCGGATAGAGATCTCGCGACCAAAGAAGCTCAAAGCATTCAAGCGACAAGGCTAAGGCCACGATCGACACAAATCAACACCCCTCCCAAACTAAGAATTTTTCTTTGGATACAGGATTGACAGGAATTATGACAAGATGACATCGAAGCGAACTTCCGGTGGAGGCGTCACAAGATCCATCTCTACGCTATGAGCCAAAATAACCTTCTCCTATTTTATTTTGTTATCTTGGCTTATTCACCTCTGAACGTTTTATTTAAATTTGCAGGTATCTCCAGAAGCAGGGTCAAGGTCGATTATTCGAAGATGGGGGCCCCCGTAGCAGCTTTGTTCCTTAATAATAACTCCGCCAAGCGGAGATCGAAAAAAAAAAAGAGAAACTCCGCCAATCGGAGATCTACAATCTAATTGTGATTAACTCCGCCAATCGGAGATACGATCTAACTGCGTCAAATAACTCCGCCAATCGGAGATACGATCTAATTGCGTCAAATAACTCCGCCAATCGGAGATACGATCTAACTGTGACTAACTCCGCCAATTGAAGATACAATCTAACTGCGACTAACTCCGCCATTTGAAAATACAATCTAACTGCGTCAAATAACTCCGCCAATCGGGGACCCGCGAGTCTAACTTCGCCCGCCAATCGGAGATTTTTTACCCGCCAATGGGACCGGAGATTTTTACTTTACATTACAGTTGCTCCGCCGATCGGAGATTTTTACTTTACATTACAATTGCTCCGCCAATCGGAGATTTTTACTTCACATTACAATTGCTCTGCCAATCGGAGATTTTTTACTTTACATTACAATTGCTCCGCCAATCGGAGATTTTTTACTTTACATTACAGTTGCTCCGGTAGGAAGTTTTTACATTTTTCCTGACGTAGGAAGCTTTTACATTACAGTTGGTCCGCCAATCGGAGATGTTTTTTTACTTTACATTACGGTTGCTCCGCTTGTAGGAAGCTTTTACATTATCGGAAGCCCCTACATTACGGCTCCGCTAGGAAGCTTTACATTTCGGTCTCTCTCCGCAAATCGGTGCTTTCAATTCTAGTTTGTCTACAATCCCTTCCTTTATTTCTTATGTTATTATTACATTATAACTTTGAAGCGCACGGACGGTATCTTTACATTTTTTGCGGATAAACACAATACAACGTGGAACTATCTCTGCCACGCGGCGAGGCGCCCGCTTGATGAGGACATCAAACTCACAAGCTTGAGTCAACGAATCCGCTCTCCGCTTTAGCTCGCCAACCATTTTTTTTCAATTTTAAGAAGTCACTTCTTTTTGAGAATCTACATTCTAGAGACTCAGTCAAATCCTTCCGCATCCTAAGGTCGTCATAATACGATCGGGACAATTCGAGGGTCGGTCCTCTACGACGTCTTTGAAATGGTCCTATGACGGCACATAGATGCATTCGTGTAGAGTCTCGCTTATGGGTGTGTTGCGGCCGCCACATTTATAAATAAGAAGCTGCAAAAGTACATCCCGTCATCAGAAAGACCTTTTTCATCAGCAATTTTTTTCAAAATTTGACCACATTTTCCTAACAACATCTAGTGTCATCATAATTCGACACTGGGACAAATTTTGAGATATATCCCTCAAAATTTTCTATCTTCTCGTTTCCTTTGAAACACATCTGAATTAATTCTCGTTCTCTTCAATAGTAGGGAACTCAGAGTCAAGCCAGTCATATCCCATGCTAGCTATTTTCGCTCGTCTTTGAAACTACTACCCTTTCCATCTCCAAAACCTCGTGTTACCATAACTACAACACTGGGACAAATTTTTGAGGATCACTCAAAAATTTTCAACAACTCAACCTTCCAAATCTCCAACAAAAGTATCATTCCCCTGTCTATAACAAGAAAGCCAGTGTCCTCATAATTCAGACACTGGGGCAAATTTTGGGGACCTCTCCAAATTTTACCATCTCCTTGTTTGAACTACATCGACCTGATTCTCTTATGACCCGAGATATATAGGCTACTCGGGAACCGAGTTCGGTCGAATTCATAAACCCACCTCTCGATTCCCAAAAAAGAATTACTCTTTTCGGTTGTACTCTCTCCAAACCAAATCGATTTACTCGTCGGGACAAAATTGAGTTTATGTCAACGTCTTCGCCCAAAGACTCTTTCATCATCCCTGGTCGAAGAGGGACAAGCTGTTGACACCCAATTTTGGCCCTCCTTTTTATTTAATTAATTTCACTATGCTTCTCAGTCGTGAAAATTCCCCGAAAATGAGTTTGGAATATTTTCGCTAATTATTACACTATTTTTCGAGATATATTTCGCTAAAATTAAGAACATTCTTATTGTCTCTTAAAAATGACCAAACATCCTATTTTATAATTGAAAAGGACTAAACATTTTTTTTTTTATAATTAAAATCATTCGAAAATAATAATAATAATAATAATGTTAATATTCGTATATCAATATTGGCATTGGCATTTTTCCTTTAATCTTACTTATTACCGTATTAATCATCTTTTACACTATTTTTAAACTAAGGGCGTATATTAAATTACTTGTGTCATAATTTATATAGGTATACATTTTTGTGGGAATTAATTAGGACAAAGAAGTATATTTTAATTAATTTATTAAAGTAAAAAGAGATTAGAAAATAATTCATCTATCAAACATTGGGCCAAATAAACCCATCACCAATTCCTATTCTATAAAAATCACCAGCCCAATTCCACCTTGACCTGGCCCAATACTAACTAAGACCCCTTTTATTTCATCCTCAAAACAAAATCAGAAACAAACCTATCCAACAGAACCCTAGGCCTCTCTTATCACCTATTTCCCATCAACTCTCTCTCAATCCAACGGATACAACCTAGGATCGCTGGATTCTCTCTCTCAACGGCTCTCTTCCTTTCTAATCAGTCTGAAAAGGTGAGATTTTCCCCCCTTCATCATCTACTCTGTCAGAAACGTCTCTGAGGATTTTTCCCTACTTCTTATTTGAATTTCGAATTCTTGGCTTCCTTGAGAAGCTGTTGAGCTCCTAAATTTAGCTATAAATACAACCCTTTAGCTGTGTGTTTAAAGAAGTTTTTTTTGAAGGCTAAGAAACCCCTCCTTTCGAACGAGCTTTTCAATTGGGAGAAAATCCTCTTCTCTTATTATTTTTTACAAGCTTTCTCAGTGGAAAACCTCCCTTCTTTCATTTTTATGAGAACAAGGGAAAGAAATCACTCTTTACATTCTACTCTTTGACATAAAATACATTCCGAGAGGAGTTAACGAGCGGATTCGGCGACTCGACAACGACGAATCACCTCAGTTCGCTGCCCCGGAGAAGGTCAGTAACTTTCCTTTTCCCTACTTTTATTTTAGTCCCATGAGTGAATGCATAAATAATTGAACGTTGGTGTCGCTCGCCTAATTTTCTATTTAGCCATTTGTTACAATACTTGATGTTGCCATTTTATTTAATATAAATCATGTACGTGTAAAGAGCTACTGGAAACTTAAAGTAAAGTACTTAAGAGAAATATGAATTCGACTTGTCGAATATATAAATAACTATGTCCTCGTCTAATTTTTCGCTTTTGCATCTATTATAACCCGTGTGTTGCCATTTTCACCATATAAAAGGCGAAAGGAACCAGATCGCTAATAGAAGTCATAAGAGTGAAGTTAGTTTGAATGAGTAATTAGGTGATTGCTTTGTAGTTTGAACGAGTAATTAGGCGATTGCTTCGGCTGTTTTGTTTCAAATGTTTCTTTATCCATATTTGGGAGGCTGTTTTTCTCTAATCTTTGTGAAAAACTAGTATAAAAAATGTAATCGGTGATAGCTTGCTAGTTGGTTTTAAAACACAGTCCATACATGTGGTTCTAGTGACTGTTAGTTTGCTGTTTTTAGCATGGTAATCCCCTTCGTCTCTCATTTCGCTTCAGTTTATAAAATTAAAAAGTAGTAAATTGAATATTTTCGGATTCCGTTCAAGTCTCTGTTAAGTGTGTGTAGAAAATATGTAATCTCGTCTCTGTTTCTTCTAAAATCAAGGTGTCCACAGGCTAGTACGAATCATGAGTTTGTTTAAGGAAAGATATCATATATTTGGGGTTCAAAATCTTTTTTCATTTGTAACTTGAATTTGCAATGTGTATGAACTTCCCTAATGAGTGAAAACTGGAATAAATTAGTTCGCAATCTGTTAGGCCTATGTTCTCAAGTTCTCTTTGCTTGAAAATACTTTTTTTGGAGTATTAAACAAGGATTTGTTTAACAACCTTATTTCTATAATTAGTGCTTGATCTCTACCAAATATCATGTCGTGATATTTAAAAAGGAAGTATGTATCGAAAGAATTTGTCTCATTTGAACGCTCCTCCTAAAAAAACCTCTCATGTATAAATATTCGTAAAATATCCAAGTTCAAGTCTAGTTTGCCTTTTCTTTCAGTAGCTTCTCTGAATAAAATCCTTACTTCTAGTATCGTTTTGCCGGCTGAAAGTCAAGGCAAACCTTGGGTTTTGGTTTAGCCTCCTCCGATATGATACTGCCATGCCTAAGGCTCTAGAAACCTTTTGACCTTGTGCGGTATCGAAAACTCGGAAGGTGGTAACCCCTTTTGTTGCCTGAATCATTGAGCTTGATGTTTATTATTTGTAGTCCGCCTTAAGGCCCATTGTTTTTTTTAAGCATGTTTGGTAGTTGGTATTTCTTTTACTTTCTGGCAAATTATTCCAAATGATCGACTTCTCTCTTAAGCTGAGTTATTTCCGAGATTCTTAATAGTAAGTGACTATGTCTTTACAATTTGTGAAATCAAGATACATTGATTTTATTTTGAAACTGTCTTGTATGTTCTTTCGCACCCAATATGTGAATCTTTGTCCTTCCTTGATATGTCAATATGTCTTTTGAAATTTAGACAAAATCAAGTCAATATTTCAAAACGTCAAAACACTTTGTACTTCACTTGTTGTTAGCTTGTTAAAAATATGTACTCCTAGATGATTATTCTTCACCCCTTTCTTTTCTTGGCATGACTTGTGGGGAGCTTCAAACCTCCACGCTCTGCTGCACTTCGAGGCTACTGTTTTGAACTAATGATCTCCGAGGAATTGCTAATACATTGTGATACCTCACTTGGGGATGAATCGTGTTATGATTGAGGCAGGCGTTGCTTTTTGTGGTTGCTGCCATTTTTTTCGGCCATTAGCTGCTATGTTTTAGGCCAAGAGTTACTGCATTTTGGCCATTCAAACCTCATTTTGGTAGTGAAATATTACGCATTTTTGGCCGAGTGATCGCTGCACTTTAAGGATGAAAATGACATGTTATTGACACATGGGAGGTAAGATTGTTGTGGTAATCTCGTTGCCCTTAAAGCCTAATGCAATTTGAAACCACTTTCGCATACAAACTATTCTCGCACTTTGAGCAGATTTAGTGCTCATTACAGTAGCTTTATTTTTTTTTTAGCCTAACTACTGCTGGTGTTTTGATACTACGGTGACAATGAAAATGATTTTGAGGCCACGTCCCATTCAGAAAGGTTGTCCCTGGGTTTAGGAACTTCAGTAAAAGGCGATGACGAAAAGATCTAGATAATGGTAAGTGAAAGAAATTCATGAGCATGTATCTTGTCTAGGCAACTAGGATGGCTGACGAGCAACTGGATTGCAGCCATGGGGTATCGGATTTTCTTTCGTCTGAATACCAAATACAGATCCGAGCCTCCGTAACTAAAACTCTTAATGTTGTTATGAATCCGAAAAGGATTTTATTTGTGTTTATTTCTAAAATGCCACACGATGAGGTGGCATGTATTTTACTAACATTTTCCTTTCATATTTTTGCGAGGTACAAATAACGCGAGGCAGTAGAACAAAGATGTACCAAAAGTTGAAGCGATGAAATTTGGAAGCACGGCATGTTTGGCCGAAGAACTAGAAAAGGGGCAAATAGGGCTAAAGTCTTAAACCTTATTTATTTCTATCTAAATTTATGTATCCAAGTATTACATGTATATTTGGATCTATAAGAAATTGCTAACTTATTTACTTTGGTTTTCCTTCTTTATCCAGTTGAAATCCGAAGTTTGCTACTTTGGTATTTCACGGTTAGTTAAAGTTAAGATTGATTTAATTTCATATTATTACTAGTGCTGAGTTAATGGCAGGTCTAAACTATTATAACGAATCAATTCTCGAGCAAGAACAAATGGTTTTTCTATCATTGTGGCCCAAATAATTGGCCCAAAGGTATGCTCTCGTAAACAATAATTCCTTTAATATATATTACTGATATTACAAAATAGTCATTTTTGAAGCGTTTATATACCATCTTTACATAGGATATAAATATCACATATATACATTATTTTCTCAAAAAAAAAAAAAAAAGGGTTCCTACTAATCCTCCCATTGTTATACTATTTTATACAAAAATACATCATGAATACATGTGTATTACATGTTTACATTTCATGCATACTAAACTACGTTTAGAAATAAACACACACATATATCATCTTTTACATACATGCATGCATACATACTCTCACTAATCATTTCTATACATGCATACATTTATTTACATGATTATAATGACTTTAAAATTGCTATTTGTATGAATCATCTTTGGAAATTAGTTCCTTTAGCAGTTCTTTAAAATAGGTAATAATAAATAAGAAATAGATAAACAATCCCCTCTAGTGTTAATTAAACTAAGTTTAAAGACTGTTCTCAGACAGGCTCTGAGGGATGCTTAATACCTTTCCCTCGGGGTAAATAAAACCCTTACCTAGAATCTCACAGGTTTCAAAGACTAAAAATGGAGTTTACTTTTTTTTACAAATGGTTTCCTAATATTTCCTAAAATTAGGTGGCGACTCTGAAAATTTACAAAACCAGAGGAAACATAGTCATAAGTTGTGAACTAGTTTTAATCCGTTAAAAATAGGGCATGACACTCTCTGTAGCAGCTTCCTCGATTCACCTAAGATGATGTCTCTCCGACCTTTTTGAATTGAAATTGTACCTCTTCTGATGATGATTGAGCTGATTAATTTGAAGGGGAGCTTGAATTCATCTGTATTCGCCTTGTTTTCTCTAACCTCAACTGCTCCTATGTGTTCTTGTGTTGACATGATGATATAACTTCTGATCCGCTTTTTGAACACACCATCGACCTTTTCTTGTTGACAAGTGCTGCTATCTTCCAGGTAATTCTGATTCTTTGCAGTTATCTTCATTCTTTTGTACTCACATCTAATCATTTCCACTTTTTGAGATGCATGAGCTGCCAAGATCCAATTTAGCTGTTGTTCTTTGTTGATAGTACCATCTTACAAGTTCCAGTCTGCTCTTCAAGCCCTTACATAAGATAACTCTCCTCTCTGCTTATTGAATCTTGATTGTGATGCCTGTAAAAATTACATGTTTGCTACTGCTAATCCTTATGCCTCTGAATATTGTTTGTTTGTACCGCTTGAATGTGTGACCTGCCCTTATTTTAATATACTCAAACAAAACTTTAAGCATGTTGAAATTTCAAAGAACCCTGATCCTTAGATATGGTATCTGGCTTTTGTCACTGTTCAGGATTCTTCTCAAGTCGACTTCTAATTCTTGAAAAATATGACATTGAAAAGAACCCTTATCAAAAGCTTGGTTAGCCAAACCATCTGCTAATTTATTTCCTTCTCTTAAGATATGTGAATACTGAATCTACATATTGTTGCCCATTTACAGCACTTCATCAACCCAATTAGCAATGTTCTAAGGTGTTTTCCATCACTCAGATAAAATTTTCAGTATCAATTGAGAGTCTGATTGAATTATTACCTGAGTGATGCCTTGTCTTTGTGAATGTTTGCAAGACATGTTTAATCAAAATTGCTCTTCCTCCAAATGATAACATTTTTTCTTTCCAACTTCATAATCTTAAGTAATATAGCATTAAAAAACTCTTTTTTTCTCCTGCTGTGGTAAATTGGACAGCCCAAATAAGTAAATGGGAACTCCTTCCTAGTTATTCCAGTAACAATCTCCACTATAATGCTAACATCTCCTGGCACATTGTTGTGTATATACACTGCACTCTTTTCCTTATTGATCTTCTGCCCTGATGTTTGCTCATATTTCCTTAGAACTTCCATTATCAATTGTAAAGACATCACATCAGTTGATGAAAAGATGATCATATCATCAACATAAGCTAGGTGATTTACTTTAGGACTCCACTTAGGCATACCAAAGCCTCTGAACTGTGGCACATTATGAAGATTGTTGAGATTCCTACTCAAAACCTCTGCAGCAAGGATAAATAAGGTAGGTGATAAAGGATCACCTTGTTTTACACCCCTAGAGGACTGAAAAAATCCCTGTTGTTGACCATTTACCAAAACAGAGTACCAATTATTGCTGACTATCCTGTAAACCATATCAATTAGTCTTTCAGAAAAGCCCAATTTTCTCAGGACCTTAGTTAAGAACAACCAGGATACCCTATCATATGCCTTTGCCATGTCTAACTTCATAACTACATTAGCATTCTTTGTCCTTAACATAATGTCAGAAATGATTTCCCGAGTTAACAACACATTCTCAACTATACTTCTATCTTTGACAAATCTAGCTTGATTCAATGAAATAATATCAGTTAACCCTTCTACCAGCCTTTCCTGAATTAGTCTTGAGATGATTTTATTAGCAAAATTACTCAAACTAATAGGTCTCATATCAGAAAAGGTAGTAATAACATCCTTTTTTGGTAGCAAGAGAAGATTAGTATAAGTAATAAATTTAGGAAGTTCAGCACCACAAAAGAAAGCCTTTTCCATAGCTGTCACATCATCTCCAATAATATCCCAGCAGTACTGAAAGAATAGCCCTGTAAAACCATCTGGCGATTTGGACTTTCTCCTTTAAGTTGAAATACCACATTCCTTACTTCTTCCTTTGTAGGCATCTGCTCAATTCCCCAATTTTGTTCATCAGTCACCATCCTTGGTACCTGATCCAGCAGTTCAAAATGCATCGGGCCTCCTTCTTTTGTAACTTGGTCTTGGAAAAATCTGATGGCTTCTACAGAAATAACATCAACATCCTCTATCCAATTTTCTTCACCATCTTGGATTCTTTTTAACTACAATCTTCTTATTCTTCCTTGCACATATGAATGAAAGAACCTGGTGTTTTTATCCCCATCTTGAAACTACTGCATACCAGCTTTCTGCTTGCAGAATTCTTTCTCTAGATGTGAATATCTATTCAAATCAGCTTGCACCTTATGAAGTATTGCCCTATTTGCTGGAGTAGGCAAAGCCTCAAATTGTATCTCATGCACCTTTATTACTTCCTCCAATGTTTCAATTTCTTGAAAGATATTGCCAAAAGTTTGTTTACTCCATTGCCTCAAAGCTACCTTTACCTTTTTCAGTTTATGATGAAAAAGAATGAAGGGATTGGCCATAAAATCTGCAGACCAATGACTTCTGACCAAGTCCAAGAAACTAACATTCTTCGCCCAAATTTTTTAAAAAATAAAAGGCTTTTTAATTTGAACTGAATCTCCAGCATATGAAATCAATAGAGGGGCATGATCAGACCCAGTCCTGATCAGATGTGAGATCTCTATATCAGGGAATTTGAGCTACAAAGCATGATTACCCAAACATCTATCTAGCCTCGTAAATATACAATCATCTCCACTCTGACCATTCCACCATATGAATTTACTTCTCTTGAAACCCAAATCTGCCACTCCACAATTCTGTATGCAACCTCTAAAATCCTGTACTTTATTAATTGTAACAGGCAGTCTTCCATATTTTTCCTCCTCAAAAGTTATCACATTAAAATCACCTCCAATTAACCATGGTACCACCATTGTTGTGGACATATCCTCTAAAATATTCCACAAATCCAACCTATCTGCCTAATTACATTTTGCATAAACTAATGAGACCACCATCTCATCCTGATTTCCTCTCAATGTTAATTTAAGAGCCAAATGTTGTGGATGATTAACTAAAACTTGACAATCAAAGATATCTTCCACAAAGGCCCAAATCTTCCCAGAACTATTTGCCACAGAATGTTGCAGGCCAAACTTTCTTCTATATTCTTCCAATTTGTCAGTAGTTTGAAATGGTTCCATGAGACCTATAAAACCAAAATGATATTTCTGCAGCATTTTCATCAACCTTGCAAAAGCTTCCATAGTATTAACAGATCTAATATTCCATATTATTGCATTTATCATGGCTTATTAGATTTATTATGGAATCTTCTAGTTTGAACACCTGGAGGTGCACTGAACTCTTTTGTAGTTTCCTTCTTTGTCTTTGCCCCTTCTTTCTCTAACAATTTTAGAGATAAATCCCCTGCTTTGACAAGTTCTTTGACATTCTGCTCAATTGTGTGTTTATCCAAATCTTTTCCTCCTGATTTAACTAGCATTTTGGTATGTGACTGTTCTGCAATAGCCACAATCTGCCCAGTATCATCTTGTTGATGCTCTTCTGTATCTGGCTTTTGATATGTATTCTGTTTTCCCCGCATCCTCTTTTAGATATCTCTTCCTCATCTTTCTTTGGTGACCCCTCAGCAAGTGAATCCACTTCTTCTCCCTTCTGCTCTGTGTTAGTCCCTATACAATGTGATGGAATCTCCATAACATTGCATGATAAGTTTCCAGATTCTGCATGATGTTCCTCCTCTTGCTTGCTTGGACTTGCTTTGCTGCATACTGTTGTACTATTACTTTGTGTCTCATCTACCATTGTTGAAGAATTAGCTTTATCTGAACTGCTGCTCTTTTGAGATACTGGACTTGTTGCATTGAGGACATTGCATTTAATAAGGCTGATTTTCTTTCTCTTATTTGACACATCCCCCTCTTCCCCCCCTTTTTTTAAGAACTCTGAGCACTTTTACTTGCATTACTGCTTCTTGACATCTGAATCTCTGAATGGTTCCCTTTCTGCAGAATTGGCTTTGCTGCTGTGTGGGTACGTTTGCTGACTTTTGGATCTCTTCAGCCTTGAGTGGATTATCTTCTGCATTGGTTGGGTATTACTCTACAATTTTATCACCTTCTCCATGAATATCAAAGGTATTTTGTGTATCCATAACATTTTCATTTCGTTTGTCCTTCTGCACTTCTGCCACTATTACTCCATTCTTGCCGCTAATATATTTGTATTTCCTGCTTTGCATCCACTCTTTTCTAGCCTATATATTCCCCATTATCTTGGTGCTTTTGAAAGTCCTCCTCTGTTGTGCATCACTTCCATTTTGTTGAACCTGCTTTTCCCCTTCATTATCCTTCCTAAGCTCCTCTCTGTATTGTTTCTCCAGCTCTGGATGTAGTGCTCTACATTCAGCTTCATCATGACCTTGCAGTTTGCAATGTTTGTAATATTTTGGAAGGTAATCATACTGAATTGGAACCCATTTTGAGTTTATTGTCCCCTTTTCATCATCCTCCTCAGATATATGTATTCTCTTTTGTAACGACCCCAACTGGTGGGTTGTGCGGGCACCTACCATATTGCTAACTACTAGGCGAACCCTTACCAACTAACCCAATATTCATCCATTTTATAATAAACAGTTCCTTGAAATCACAAAGATTAAAGTAAAAGCTCGTACAGACTCTGTTTTACATACAAGAAAACTAAAAAGGGCTTCCCGGGACCTAGTCTAGACAGGTACAAGAGCTCCTATTATACAAGGGAAACAAAATAAATTACCAGCCTCTGCCTAGAGTGAGATGAGCGAGGCTGTAGGAGAATGTCTGGTAATCCACACGAAGAAACTTCACTTAACTTGCAACATACCTACATCCAAAAGGATGTAGCAAGAGTAGTATCAGTACGCCACACGTACTGGTAAGCATTATAGGTCCACTAAGATCAGTTCACGCAACACAATATAAAGTTAATAAGATAAGCAGATAAGTCAAGACCCTCAGGATTCTTAATATAGGTTATTTCACTCTCACGAACTTGCCTTCTTACTCCTAACTATTCACTTCTTTTATCCCCACAGGAAAATACCGGTCATCTAACTTGTCATTTAAACCCATTCCACCTTTTCTTAAGCCAATTTCTTAAGTTTTCGAATATGTCCATCCAAACTCCGTGTCCGAAGACCTAATCATGCAATCTCCCGTCAACTTTAAAAGTATATACGATTCACTAATCAAAGTCTAACTCAAGTAAACTATAACCTACCTCGATGTTGAGCAGCTATTTGAATCTCCAGCTTTTATCCAAATTCATGGGAGATGATAGTTATGGAGAGGGATGTGGAGAATGTTGGAAAAAGCCTCTTCTCTTGGTGTCAAGGGTTTTTCTTCTTGTGGAAACCTAATAGCAGCCTTGGAGGGTCTTTTATTAAAAAAGAGGGTGAAAAATGTACTAAGTGACCAAAACGCGGCCACTGCCCCGCCTCGTCCGCTTAGCTAGACGAGGTCTCACTATAGCGGGACCGCTGTGGCGGTCCCTTAACCGCTATAGCGGTCTACTTCCTGCCCTACCACGACTATTAACTCTATCCGAAATTGATTTTTCCCACTATTAATCCTTAAAACACCCCATAGGGCTTATTATTACAATCATAGACCTAGATTGGGACTGGGTTCGCGAAGTATTAAATAACTATTGGACGGTTCATTACATCAGATACCAATTAAACCACCGTTCGTCCCCAAACGGCATAGGGTGGGGTACTGGTCACACTCCTGGACCTTACTCCATAGGAGGTTGGATTTCGAGGAGTCGTTGCGAGAAAGGAAAATTTTCAACAAAATTGGAAAAGACGCAGACCGCAACAACAGTCAGAGGACCGCTATAGCGGTACCGCTGTAGTGGTAGGTCCACCGCCTCAGCGGTCATCGACCAGAATCAGAATAAATGAGTTCACCCCTCCTATTTACCACTTATTCCCCCCGTCCCACAAAAATCATTCCCCCCCATTCAACTACCTAGTCCCTCATCTCCCTCTCCATTCCCCTTATAACCACTCTACCCCCTTCCATATCTAACACACCACACCAAATTTTAGAAAGAGAGGTAAATCTCTTTGGACCCTAAGGTTCACTTTTCTTGAAAGGCTTGCAGATCTCTCATCATTTCAAGGTATGTGCTCTCTTTCACTGTCCTATAACTTGTTTATGTCTTCCTATTTCGAAATTTTCATGCTTAACTTGCTAGATTAGAGGAAATTTTGGTTTCCTTGAACAAGGGTTTTGATTTCTTAGGGTGGGAAGTTTCTTGGATCATGGAGGGTTATTTCGTCGTTCATATTGTTCTAGCAACACTTTATACTGAAGATCTGCTTAGAAAAGGGTAGTTTTTGTTTGGGTGGGGTTGTTTGTAGTGATGAAATTTTTTTATGTTCCTCCTCAAAATTTTGGTACCCATGGTAGTTGGAAGAGGGTGTTATAGGTTGTAAAAGTCATGCATGATATCATACTACTTGATCCTTGACAAAAATGGGAAAACCATGGTGAAAATTTGAGTATTCTAAAAGTTGGGTTTGGGAGGTTTTTCGGACTGGGGAAGATGGGTCCGCTGCGGCAGACCTTCCATTGCTACAATGGTCTTGCTGTGGTGATGGTTTCGACGCTAGCAGCGGTCCCTGCTATTGGGAGATACCTACTGTAGCGGAACTCTGCTCGCTATAGCGAGCCTGCTACAGTGACGAGGGTCCGCTGTAGTGGCTTTTTTTGCCTCTATAGCGGCTCCGCTGCAGCAATCATTCCACCACCGCAGCGAAGAAATGAAAATTCGGGATTTTTACTACTTCATGCATGGCCTATCACTGCTAAATCTTAGTGCCACAAAATTCTAACTCGGTATTCCTTTTTTCAGGCTAACTCTCTCACTCTACTATGGCAGATTCATAACAACACCAAGAACAACAACAACCCGGACAATAACAATAAGGACAACAACCACCAGCTCCCCCCGCATACATTAAGTTTGCCTCCCATGCTTGCAAGAGGCGTTACATGGAACAACAGACTAAGGGCCTGCTCTACGAGCAGGCCTTCATTATGGATAGGGTGGAGGAGCTGGCCCCAAAGTTCTATCAGCTTCTACATCGCATAGGTTGGGATCCGCTAGTCGAGGAGCCGGGGAATGTTAACTGCAACTGGGTTAGGGAATTCTATACTATGCTCCCCACTGTTGACTATACTGCCCCGGAGCTGGAGATTACTATCAGGGGGGTCAACATAAAGGTAAGCAATGAGGCCTTTAATATTGTTCATGGGCTGCCCAACCCTTCTTAGGCTGAGCTTCGGACTAAGGACCACGAAGGGAACGGGCCGTGGTTAGTGAAGATGCTAATGAAAGAGTCCAAGATGAGGAAGGCTACCTGGGGTATCACCCGTTCTGCCATTAAGAGTCGACACTTCACTCTAAAGGCTCGGAGGTGGCTGAACTTCGTTGCTCGACGGGTTTGCCCCTCGAGCAATATTACTGACGTCACTTACCCTCGGGCCCTTATGGTGGCTATCATTCTGGATGGCGTGCCCATGAATGTGGGGATGCAGGTGATCGAGGAGTGGCGGGGTTTTATGGCCAAGGCTGGCTCGAGTTTTATGTTTCCCTCCCTGATTACCCATCTATGCCGTAATGCTAGGGTACCTGTGGAGCCTGGGGACCGCTATGTGGAGTGTGATATTGCTTTTGATCCATTGAAAGTCAAGAGAGCACCGGGCAAAGGCAAGAGAAAGAGGGTTGGCTCGGATGACAGCGATGATAGCGATAGCCCACAGGGCGGGAGTAGTCTGTCACAGACCCCAAGTACCTTGGAGCACATGGGGGCAGATATGGCTGCGGTGAAGGAGGCCATAATGGTGTTTGCACGGCCTTCCATGGAGCCCGGGTCGTCTAGTGGTGCTACTGATACTGGTTATTTTACTACTGAGCAGATGAAGAGCTACATGGAAGCCCAGACCAAGATGGGGGATGCTGTGGATGCCTTGCAGGGCGCCTATGGATCCTTAGCCCAAGCCCATGTGGATCTCTGGGATGAATTGGACAAGGAGAAGAAGAAAGCTGGGCTAGGGACAAGCTGTTCGTGAGGATGTGGAAAGGCGTCAAAAGCCTTCTGAAGGTCCTAGTCCCGAAGGCGAAGCACCCTAAGGTTACCATCAGAGATGCCCCTCAGTTCTCCTTCCTCAGCGCGTTCGGACTTGGCAGCGAGGACTCTAGTGACTCGGAGGATGGTGGTGATGAGGCGACTATCCGAGGAGGGGCTGAGAGATCCTCTCCCCCCCCCCCTTTATCAGCTTTGGTTATCACTTGCCTTTGTAGGGCTTTGATGTTTAGACAATTTCTTGCTTTTGGTTTGTTTGTATAATTTTCTTTTTGTGTTTTGGTGTGGGTGCCCCAATTTAAAGGCACTCGTAAGACAATTATCCTAGTCGGGCGGATGCTTTTATGTAGGTAATTGTTTTGGAAATTGTTTCTTCTTGACTTGTTGATGAATTGCATAGGTTGGAAAAATCAGGGGGCAAAAGAAGAGGCTACTGGTTCATGGTACCGCTGCGGCGGTCACTTGATCGTTGCGGCGGTACCGTTATGGCAATGGAGGTCTCACTATAGCGGAACCCTGCAGAAGTCTGGGTCCGCTATAGCGGCCCCATGCTCGCTATAGCGAGCCTGCTGTAGCGGTCCACTTACCGCTACAGTGGTGCTACAGTGCCAATGGGCAGAAATTTTGCCTACCAGTTCAGGTCGCATACGGGTTCGCTCATTTGCATGGGCGCGTAACAACACGGTTTTCACCTAACGAGTACGAATGCGCCATTAACTTGCCAACCTTCCTAAAATAAGCACACAATCTGTAAATCTTACACTATCAGGGAAAATTCATTCATGCACACGATTAATGAGCACATACTCGTGGAAAGTCTTCCTTGAGTCGATATATAGAGAGATACCAATTGGAACCGACAGATACCAATTTGCCCGTCAAGATACCAATTGGAATCAGCCAGATACCAATTAGATGCAGCTAGAAGGCGACTTAATGGGGTAGCATGATGGAAGGAATGAAGGAAAAATTCTAGATGAGGAATGAAGGGAAAATTCTAGATGTCCTATAGCCTCTTGCGGACTGGTATGGACGTCATCGTACCATTTCACAAGACTCTACTAGACATTTTCCCTTGTACTTCTGAGACCGGTAACCTAGGCTCTGATACCAACTATCACGACCCCAACTGGCGGGTCGTGCAGGCACCTGCCATATTGCTAACTAGTAGGCAAACCCTTACCAACCAACCCAATATTCATCCATTTTATAATAAAAATTTTCTTAAAATCATAAAGATTAAAGTAAATGCTCATACAGACTCTGTTTTAAATACAAGAAAACTAAAAAGGGCTTCCCGGGACCTAGTCTAGACGGGTACAAGAGCTCTTATTATACAAGGGAAACAAAATAAATGACCAACCTCTGCCTAGAGTGAAATGAGCGAGGCTGTATGAGAATGCCTGGTAATCCACACGAAGAAACTTCACTTAACCTGCAACATACCTACATCCAAAAGGATGTGGCAAGAGTAGTATCAGTACACCACATGTACTGGTAATCATCATAGGTCCACTAAGATTAGTTCACGCAACAAAATATAAAGTCAATAAGATAAGCAGGTAAGTCAAAACCCTCAGGATTCTCCATATAGGTTATTTCACTCTCACGAACTTACTTTCTTACTCCTAACTATTCACTTCTTTTATCCCTATAGGAAAATACCGGTCATCTAACTTGTCATTTAAACCCATTCCACCTTTCCTTAAGCCAATTTCTTAAGTCTCATCTTCTCATTTACACTAACACCTAAATCCTAACTTTTAGCCCTAAAACCTTTTATCCAGTTCACTTACCAGTTATGATACCCCCATGGGACAAACTTACCACTTAGTACTTCATCTTTACACTTACCTTCATAATAATCACCACCTCACACAATCTCAATGAAATCATAAAAGATGCACAATGCAATATAACAGGCTAGTGGCACACACATGCAGGACGTAGAAATATGAGATGTAATGCAATGCAAATGCGATGCAAGGGCCCAACCACGCTATACGTACATGCTAACTGATGTCATTGCTTAGTAGTCATGACCTGCAGGAGACCTATGGTGTCCATGTACCAGTCATTCCGAATACTTATCGGACCCGAGCTATAAATTCTCGGATCTGGAAAGAACCTCAAACGCAGATTCACATCATATAGATTACTCACCGTTACATTACTGCCAATGATTGGCTGACAGATAGTACCTCATATTCCACCCAACTCGGCCATATGACCAGATAACACAACTGACGCATACTCAGACTTCCTGCCCCACGTATTTCCTCATAACCACATACAATGTATGCAATGATGCAAGTGAATAAAACAAGTCATGAACCATGCCCTTGATGGGCATAGCACTATCACGATTTCCTTCAGTCCCCCAATATAAACCCCTTGTTAACAAGAATGACAATCATACGAATAGTTCAATATACTTGGAAATAAATATGGGAATAAAATTCTCCTAGGAATACATATTCTACACAACGAAATACCCCTTCTATCCATGATGCATAATCAATTCCCATTCTGTTACACATACCCCTCAACGACGGTATCACTCAACACTCAAATAAATTTTCATTGTTACACTAGATACTATTTACACCTAGTTTTCGTTAAGTTTTCGAATATGTCCATCCAAACTCCGTGTCCGAAGACCTAATCATGAAATCTCCCATCACCTCTAAAAGTATATACGATTCACTAATCAAAGTCTAACTCAAGTAAACCATAACCTACCTCAATGACGAGAAGCTATTTGAATTTCCATGAATTGCTCGCCTTTCTAGCTTTTATCCGAATCCATGGGAGATGATAGTTGTGGAGAGAGATATGGAGAATGTTAGAAAAAGCCTCTTCTCTTGGTGTTAAGGGTTTTTCTTCTTGTGAAAACCTAATAGCAGCCTTGGAGGGTCTTTTATTAAAAAGGAGGGTGAAAAATAAACTAAGTGACCGAAACGCGGCAACTGCCCCGCCTCATCCGCTGCGGCGGACAAGGTCTCGCTATAGCGGGACAGCTACCGCTATAGTGGTCCACTTCTTGTCCTGGGCCTACGAGTTCTAACTCTATCCGAAATTGATTTTTCCCACTATTAATCCTTAAAACACCCCATAGGGCTTATTATTTACGACATAAACCTAGATTGGGCATGGGTACGCAAAGTATTAAATAACGATCGGACGGGTCGTTACATCTTTGGATGTGGTGCTAACCAATCTATATCCACTCTTACTTTGGTACAACTAGGTCTTGTTTTATTTGTTGTGGCAAGATCTACTATTAAAGGCTTACCTACTACTGATGCAAGTGAGAAGACTGCCTCCTTGGCAAAGATATTTGGTGGCAATTCAGGAAAGCTGATCCAAGCAATGATTATAGAAGTTTCCTTATTTGGCTTGAACCATGGGTTCCATATCAAGGGACTTATTTGGCAGTGTCTAGAATGAACTTTAATGTAATATGCAGGAGTAGACATTATTTTGATGCAAATAGGGAAAGCCTAATCAAAATATGTCTATCATCAATTAGTCCTATTCTACCTTTGTCTTTTGATTGAACACTACTTCGGAATAGCAGTTCTCAACTCCTTAATATCTATGATGTCATATGAGAACTTGCCCAGTAATGCATATTGTAATTCCTCATGTATTATCAATTTCTTAATTTCTGATGATTTCCAAGCAACATGTGGCTCTCTATTTATGTATGTAACTGCTTTTGGTGGGATTGATTGTTTAAAAATTGGTGCTGTAGGTTTGAAAAGATTGGCAAAATTTGAAATTGTAGGCAAAGTAGGGTTAGATGATGATAGCTGCATATTATTATTGGTAGGTTCTGTAAGTGTAGGGGTTTGAAGTTTTGGTTCTATTGGCGGAGCAACCTCCGTTGGGGGTCGTCCACCGGCCGGATTGGCCATGGTGACCGGAGGCGAGAGGGTTATTTTTGGAATAACATAGGCGGCTCTAGATACATTTTGATTTCGTTGTACCATGGTTTGCCATCTGGCTCAACTTCCACGTGGTAACAGGGGGCATGTTCTTCTTTCAGACGTATCCTTAGCGGGTCAATGTGACTGCTTTTAGGATGCTGGATCATTGATGCTATTATGGCCAGTGCATCGGTAAATTCATTCTGAGCCCTTGGCGTATGCCGAAATTCGATCTTTCTGAATTTATTGCACAATCTTTGTGCCAAGCTCACATATGGCAGGATCTTTTCATTCTTGGTTGATGAATCAGCAGGTCAGAATTTGCAATGACCAGTAATTCATTGATGTCCATATCTAGTGCCATTCAGAGACCTAGGATGTAGGCCTCGTATTCAGTCATGTTGTTGGTACAACGGAATTTGAGCTTTACGGCTATGGGGTAGTGTTTCCCATTTACTGATATCAAGACCGCTCCGATTCCAGAAACTTTGTAATTCACTGCTCCGTCAAAGAACAGTTTTCAGTCGGTGTAAGGTTCTATCGCTCCTTCTTCTATGGCCAAGACCCCTTCGTCTGGGAAATGGGTGCGAAATGGTTCGAGCTTTTCATCCACTGGGCTTGCAGCTTGTTAGTCAGTAAAAGCCTGTCCTTTAACGGCTTTCTATGTACACAATGTCAAATTCATCTGCCATTTGGCCAACTTCCCGATGGGTATGGGCTGGCGGAATATGTACCTCAACGGGTCCATCTTGGATATAAGGTGAGTGGTGTATGAAGACAAATAATGCCTCAATTTTTGAGCCACCCAAGTTAGAGCACAGCAGGTTTTCTCCACAAGCATATATCTTGCCTCACAGGCTATGAACTTCTTGCTTAGATAGTAAATGGGACGCTCTTTTTTTCCTTCTTCATCGTGTTGTCCTAACACGCAACCGAAGGCCTTTTCAGCTACTGACAAGTATAGCAGCAATGGACTCCCGGTCCTTAGTGGTACCAAGGCTGGCGGGTTGGACAGGTATCTCTTGATAGTGTCGAATTCCTCTTGGCACTCCTCTATCCATTTTGTATGAGCGTCTTTTTTCAAAAGCTTGAGGATGGGCTCCACAATGATGGTGGATTGAGCTATGAATCGCCCAATGTAATTCAGCCTTCCCAGAAAACTCATGACTTCTTTCTTAGTTTGGGGAGGAGGTAATTCTTGGATTGCTTTGATCTTTGTTGGGTCTAGCTCTATGCCCCTTCGGCTAACTATGAACCCTAGTAATTTTTCGATCGAACCTCCGAACGCACACTTAGCCGGGTTCAATTTCAAATTGAACTTTCGGAGCCTATCAAAGAATTTCCTCAAATGTGTGGTATGCTCCAAACTTTCCCTTGACTTAATAATGACATCGTCCACATAGACTTCAATTTCTTTATGGATCATGTCGTGAAAAATGGTAGTCATTGCTCTCATGTATGTTGCGCCGGCATTCTTGAGGCCGAAGGGCATTACCTTGTAATGATACACTCCCCATAGAGTGATGAAGGCTGTTTTCTCGACATTCTTTCTATCCATTAAGATATGGTGGTAGTCGGCGAAACAATCCACAAATGATTGTAGCTTATGTTTGGCACAATTATCTATGAGTATGTGGATGTTTGGGAGTGGAAAATTACCCTTTGGGCTAGCCTTGTTAAGATCTCGGTAATCCACGCAGATTCTTATCTTGCCGTCTTTCTTGGGTACCAAAACTATGTTGGCTAGCCATTAGGGTAGGAGGTCACTTCCACCACTCCTGACATAATTTGTTTCTCCACCTCGTCTTTGATTCGGATACTAAGATCCGGATTGAATTGTTGGGTTTTTTTATTTCATTGGAGAAAAACCTTCATTGAAGGGCAATGTTATACCTCGCATTTTGTACATTTGAATATTCCGAGTTAGTGGCGGGAAGTTAAGGACGGGGTTATAATTTTTTTAGAATGTATAAGTTGCGTATTCATCCTTTTTATTGGAATGAAGTATTAAGGGTAAATTTGGGATAAGGAGAAATTGGAGGCTAAAAGTTGGAAAAATGATTTTCATGAAATGGCCAAAAGGCCAAGGTGGCCGTGGGCCCCACCCATATGTTGGCCAATATTTTCATGCCATGAAGTGGCATATGTGTACACTACATTGTGGGAGTCAAGTATATATGTGTACAAGTCATGAAGCAAGACAAATTATCATTCATCATTTAAGAAAATTCTAGAAAATTTGAGAAGATTGGAGGAAAAATACATGGCACATGACCGGCCATGTGCATGTGCTTATATATATATATAGGTGATGAAAATACAAGGCTCAACTCATCATTTTCTAACTCTAGAAAATTCAACGAAGATGGAAGAAAAGAGAGAGAGGGGGTCGGCCAAGGGGGCTGGCCGAATGGTCCCTCAAATCTTACTCAAGAAAAATAAATTTCTTCCGCTTTCCCACTAATTGGAAGGTCCTCGTCGACGTGGAGTAGTTGTTAGAACAAGAAAATCGTTCGTTCTTGCAAATGGTAGTCCTAGCCGAGGAGACAAGTTGAAGGGAAAAAAGGCAAGGTTCAATCTTCCTTACATGTTTTATGGGTGTTTATGCATGTTGTGACATGTAGAAAAGAATGAAGTTCATGAAGTTAGGGTGTTGTGTTGGGTGGCCGTGGATATATATATATAGTGTGGTGTAAAAGTGTGGAACAAATTTTATGTAGTATTTTAGTTGTTGTTTGTTGTGGATTATGTAATGAAAATAAAGGTTTGATGATTCAAATGGAAGTCGTAATCGTTGTGGGCTGATTTAGAACGTAATGTGATTTTAATATAGTTGCTTGAATTGATGAAAATGATGATGATAATGTAAGGATTTGTTGACATAATTTATGAATGTGGAAGAAAGAAAGGCGTTGGTAGTGTTTTTGTTGAATTGGAATGGTTTCGGGTGAAAAGCATGTATTGGGTTGGCTTGTTTGATCATTGAGCCGATTGTTTGAAATGTTCTTGAATATTAATTGAATGACCTTGGATTGGTAGTTGAACTTGAGAGCATTGGTATTGAATTGATCATATGTAGTTTATTAGAATATAAATGAAATGTTAGAAAGGAATTATTGATGTTAGAATGCGTTTTGAATCGCTTATGGATATTGTTAGTATGGTTGTTGGTTTGGTTGTTGTTGATTTGGCCGAGTTGAATTCTCGGGGATGTTAAAGTTATAGGGGAAATCTTTGCCGAAATTTTGTAGACAAAGCGTTAACTTGGAGTTGGATTCTTAAGTGTTATGACTAATGGTTAATGCCTAATGACATTATTGTAGATCGTGAGAAGTCAAGACGTAAGTTCGGATTAGCTTAGGAAGCAGCTAAGGTATGTGAAGCTTGTCCTTCTTTTCTTTTGGCATGTCCTAGACGTAAGTAAGCTATGATATGTTATGAGCCTTGGGGGCAACTCTATTCCGAAGTTCCGAGCATGTTTATGATTCCTATTTGCTTCTTGAGGTTGGCATCCTTATATGGATAAGCTATGGTTTATATGTCTTTTGTATGGTTGGATTTCAAAAGTTGCATAAAAGTTTGGTTTTCAAAAGAGTTTTGTTCCTAAACGATTTTGTAACTACGAACGACCGCAACTTTCAAGAAAGGGCTCGGATCGCTTTGATGTCTTCGCAAATGATTTCATGACGAGTAATGACTTTGATTTTCATAGGCGGGCCCGGATTGGGTTGATGCTCGTCCGTGGGTCCCGCGACTTTCTATGTTTGGTTTTAACGACCTATTTTTGAAAGAACTTAATACGACTATCTTTCCGACCCCCGAGTATGATTACTTACTTATCGGTTGAGTCTGAAATAAGGATTTTTATGTATGTTAAGGCTAGCCCCTTTCTTTCAAAGGCATGATTCTTAGCTTATGATTTCATAAATGCTTCCATAACTTTGTTGTTGTCAAAAGTTGGAAGTCTATAATTCCAAGACATGATTTCTTTTTCCCGATGACCCGTAAATACTTTCTAAAATGTCTGTATCTTTCCGAAATGGAGGTTTATGACTCCGTAAGCTTTCATAACAACTCGATGGATATGTTTTACAATGACAACGATGATGTCAAAAACGAGAATATTTTCCTACGATGGATATGATGATGATGATTCTATGTTTAAAGGTTCCAAGTTTATGATTTCAATGACGATATGAGAATGTTGAGCTATTTCTTGATTTCTCAATTTTATTCATGAATGATGACTATTTTTAAGGATTTCAAAGTATATGAATTGATGCCTTATGATCCTATTTTATGTTTCCTCGTGAAGCTATTTCCTCGTGAAGCTATTCTTCATTGACAGCCTCACCTTATAATAATCGTTCCTCCAAAGTGAGACAAAGCGACCACGATTAATCCATAATATGATCGGAGGCTACCGACCTTACGTCACTCCAATAGATACGTGACTTTCTTTCGGCTCTCATGCATGCTACTTATATGATATATGAATATGATATATGTATATGTATATGGGGAATATGGGAAAGGGCGAGAGCGTTATATACGCGTAACCACGATCGCCTGGTATAATATGACATGATACCGCCCCGGACGCGGGATATGTGGTTATGGATCGCACCGCACGTTCCGCAAAGAATATATTATATGGATCGGGCTGCACGTTCAGCAATATAATATATATATATATATATATATATATATATATATATATATATATATATATATATATATGGATCGGTGCACGTTCGTAAAGACTAAGCATGCATGGTACCCGCCTAAAAGGCACTCAGATGTACAGGTTACTCTTTATCTCATGACATGTTCCATGTTTTCGTTTTGTTACTATTCATGCTTCGTATCCTTCCGCATGTTGTTACTCATGCCTTACATACTCAGTACATATTTCGTACTGACCCCCTTTCTTTGGAAATTTGCGTTTCATCGAGCGTGTACACCTGTGTGGTGAAGATATTAGCAGAAAATGTTTCAGCGGGATTGGCGAGCTCCATTTGCTCCGGAGTGCTGCCAAGTCAGAGTATTATGTTATGGTTTCATGTTTCATGTTCCATGTTAGAGACTTTGCAGACAGTGTCGTGGGTATAGGATGTCGGTTATGTAAGCGGCTATGTAAGCCGATGTATTATTACGCATTGTGTTATAAGTTTCATATGTTACAAATTTTTATTTGTTTTGAAAAGATGAAAAGCATATTTGACTTTCCGAAAAACTTCCGTTATGTATCTATGTTATGGCTGAGGGCCCAATATGATTGTGAATGTCATAAGAGTCAGCGGGTTCGCTCGGCCCTAGGAAAGGGTCGGGTGCCCATCACACCCTATCGGATTAAGGGTGTGACAAATTGGTATCAGAGCAATTCGTCCTAGGAGTTGTCTGCAAAGTCGTGTCCAGCAGTCCGTTTATGGTGTGAAGCCGGCCACATTTATAAACAGGAGGCTACGGGGCATCTAGGATGGTTACTCTTCTTTCACCTCTTAGATCGTGTCATAGAGCCGAGTCATAGGAAATAAGATATTGTCACGACCCAACTGTTACACCTCGCATTTTTGCACATTTGAATATCCCGAGTTAATGGCGAGAAGTTAAGGACAAGACTATGTTCTAAAATTATCTTAATGCATTAGTAGGTTATGAGCACTATTTATGGACGTTGGTAGTATGGAAATAATGAGAAAGGTTAAGGGTAAAAAGGAAAATTCGGAAAAGGGTTCATGGAAAATATTGCGGAGGACTAAGGGTAAAATGGGAATTTTACAAAGTTCTAGAAAATTCATGGAGAGGCCATGTTGGCCGTGTACTATATGCCCTTATTTTAACTAATGAGGGGCTAAGTGTAGATTATAAAAAATGCATGGGCCAAAGCTTGTTTAGGAAGACAAGTGGTCATCTTTGACCACTTTAGAAAATTCAAGAAAAAGAAAAGAAAAATCAAGAAAAAAGAGGAAAACTCTAGAGAAATAAAGAAAGGGGATCATGTGTCCATATTCTTAGCTTGAGGGACCAAATTGTAAATATGGAAAGGATGTGGAAGACATGTATATATATGCAAGGGTGGTCATATTTTAACAAGAAAGAAAGGAAACAAGAAAGAAAAAAAGAGAGAGAAGGGTGTGTTCGGCCATGGTGGCCGAACATGGGGCATGGAGTAAGGGCCAAGGAAAAAATTTATCCCTCCTAGTTTCCTACTAATTTGAAGGTTCTCTACAACATGGAGTGTTCATTGGAGCAAGAAAAATCTATATTCATACAAGTGACAAGTTTTAGCCAAGTGAAGAATCAAGGAAGAAAGGTAAGGTTTAATCTCTTCTCACGTGTTATGGATGGTTTATGCATGTTGTTGAGTGTTGTAGTAGGTGAAAATGAATGAAATTCATGAAGTATGTACATGCATGGTGTGGCCGAATGGAGTAGTTGGTTGTGTAGAAATGATGGATTAATTCTATGTAGAATGTTAGTTGTTGATTGAAATGTATAGAAATGGATGGAAATGCATGAAACTTTATGGAAGTGTGCATGTAGTGTTGTGGCCGTAGGGTATGGTGTAGTGTAGGAGAAAATGAATCAATTCTATTTAATATGTTGATTGTTGTCGTTGTGGATTCCATGATGTAAAATGAAGGTTTGGTGGCTTGAAATGGATTTGAAGTCGTATGTGCATTGTTGAAGAATCTAGTATGACATTAGCATGATTCCTTGTAATTGCATGAATAATATTGTTAATGTGTGGTTGTTATATCTTACGAATATGGCAGAAAGGAAACGTGTTGCTAATGTTTTTATGGAAGTTGGAAGATTTCGGGTAGCATTGGATTATTATGAATATTGTGGTATTGTTGTTGATAATGTGGCCGAGTTCCATTCTCGGGTTTGTTGTTGTTGAAATTGGCCAAGTTGAACTTGGTAGGATGGTACATTTACGGAGGAGATCTTTGTAGAAATTTCGGCAGAACAAAGTGTTACTTTAAAGAATCAACTTCCAAAGGCACTAATCAAGTTTTGGTAAATGTGACCAAATCGTAGATTTTGGCGGATTTGCAACTTGGATTTGGAGTAGCAGAAGGAGCAGAAAGAGGTATGTAAGGTTTCACTTTCCTTCTTTGGCATGTCCTAGACGTAGTAGGCTTGAACACGGGCCTCGGGGATAATTCCTTTCCTAGAAAATCGAGATTGAAATTAGTTACTATTCATTCAAGAAATTGAACTAGAAATTGTGTGAAATGTTGAAAAAGCTTCCTAAACACCTAGAACTTGCATGAACAACACCCGACTATCCTAAACCTCTCTTAAGTAATGTCATGAAACGTATGATGCGTCAATTGTGTACGCCGCCTCATTTGACCGAGGTGGGCCCTTGTCCGGATTTTCTTTAGTGCTCGTTTACCAACCGACAAATGTTGCAACTATTCTAAGGGGAATATTTCCATGATGAAAGTGATAACGATGATGTAAAGGAAGGAACATGTCTATGATAAGCATAACAAGGATGACTCTATAACTATGAGCCTTAAGTCAAGAATCTAATGCGAGCATGAAAGTGATAAACTAGTCCTTGATCTTTAATTCTACTCCTTAGCTATGGTATTATTTTCTAAAGACTTCAAAGTCTGCAAATAAACGCACATGATGTCCACGATTTCATTCCATGTTTTCTTTTAATGATATACGTAGTTGATAGTCTCGCCTTAAAATACTCGTTCCTTGAGGTGAGACAAAGCGATCCGGTTAATCCATAATATAATCGTAGGTCACCGACCTTACGTCACTCCGATAGACACATGACTTTCCTTGGGCTCCTATGTAAATCGTGTATATGATACATGATATTAATAAATGTATATGCATATGGGGAATGGGGAAGGGCAAGCGATTTCCACTTTGATTCGGTGGATTCCATCCGGACGCGCGGGATGCCGGACGCGGGATATGGGAGAGCGTACGCGGGCGTCTTGTTTATGTGATGTATATATATATAATATGATATACTTGGGACAACGTGGGGAGGGGGTGGGAGAGCCGATGAATTCGGCGTACGTAAATGCGAGTAAAAAGTAGTTTTCCGAAAGGTATACGTTTTCTATGTACAAGAATAAGAAACACCGTGTTCGAGAAAAAGAAAAGAAGCTAGGCATGCGTAAGCATCCGCCACAGGCACACACGTACGGAGTTACTCCTTTATCCTATGATACAGTCTATGTTTCCATACAGTTATTACTCTGCACAGGTTCCCGTTTTATACGTGATATGTTCCATATGCATAGATACAGCTTCCCATGAAATGTTTCATATGTACAGAATACTCTCTTTACATGATATGTTCTACAGCTCTTACCATGTTGTTACTTTCATGCCTTACATACTCAGTACATTGCTCGCATGCGATCCCTCTTCTCCGGGGCCGCGTTTCATGCCGCGTGTGTACGCCGCACGAGGGTTGAGGCTAATATAGAAGATGTTCCGGCAAAGTTGGCAAGCTCCATTTGGCACCGGAGTGTAGCCGAATCGGTACACGTGCCGGGATTTTCGATTACGGTTAGAGACTTTGCGGTGCGAGTCATGGGTACCGTGAGAAGTCGGTTTGTCAGTGGCTTCATAGGCCAATGTGTCAGTTTGTATTATGATATAAGTTTTATACAGTTACAAATTCGATTTGCTCGGAAAGCAACCAGAATTCGCATTTAGAGAACTTAGCATATAATTTCTGATGCTGGAACGATTTATAATCAATGCACATTCGCAGCGACCCTTTCTTGTCTTTATGTGCTCGCTTTCGTTCCGTCACCACATACCCTTTATTCTCGAGCTTCCCCGCTTAGAACCTCTAAATCGTTCTCATTCGTCCCATATTCTGCCTTTCCATACCATATTTACTTTTGTACCTTAGTTACATAAATCCCATCATATCCTTTGATCACCCCCTCGCTAGGCTTTGCTCACTCCTATGCCAATCCTTGTTATACTTACGTAATATCTTGTTCGTAATGAATTCTAACATGTAACACTTCCTGGCCTTGCTCGCGATCCTTACTATTGTAGGATTACATTCTGTGGTGTAGGCATACTTGACTCTTGGTTAATATT
>NC_081352.1:57290447-57309103 GCF_029784015.1 Lycium ferocissimum
ACTTAACCAATTTCTTAACTAATGACCCAAATCACACCCGAACCCTTCAGAAACCAAACCAATGATACCACTAAGTCATAAATCACCCCCGGACCTAATGGAACTGTCGGAGTTCGATTACGGGCACGTTTACCCAAAAGTCAACTTCAAGTCAAACGGTTTTCACTTTATGGCTAAAATTCTAAAAGTCATTGCAAAACCAAAAACGATGCCTAGGAAACTGTGCCACCAGTCCCCGCATGTAAAAATAGTACCAACAAGGCTCGGGGATGAGTTAACAGGGATAAAATGATAAAAACGCAATAACGACCCAATGGGTCGTTACAGTTTTAGCGTGACAGTCTAGGATCGTATGGTAGGGTGATAGCCAAGTCATATCTAGAATAACATCGAAATCTATCATGTCTAAGATCATTAAGTCTATCTAGGTACCATAACCCATAATCGTAATAGTGCAAGATCGAAACACTTTATTTACAACCACAGAATCTCCGATCGGAGTAGACACAAGAATATGAGTATTAAGAAAGTCACAAGTCATATCAAAACTCCTAGAAAAGTAAGTAGACACATACGAAAACATGGAGCCTGGATCAAATCGTGCAGAAGCCTGCCGGCGATAGACTAAGATATTCCGTAGATAACCGCATCCGAGCCCTGGAGTCCCTCGGCTCGGCCTCGGCAGGCACGTAGAGATGGGCCGCCCACCACTAGCCTGAAAACCTTCACGATCCCCCTGAACCGTCTGAGCACCACCCCTACTAGCCTGATTACTGCCCTGTTGGGCTGAGCGTCATCTCTATTAATCGTGTGACCACCCCACCCAGTCTGAATACGGTTCCCACCAAAAGGTCCCCTCTCCTCTAACCGGAGCAACTGGGGGCCTGGGAGCCTTAAATTGACCGCTCTGTTTACCCTATCTGAGTCTAGGACAAAACCTCTTGATGTGACCCTGCTCGCTATACTCAATGCAGGCACGATCAAGAGTGGGCCTCTAAACTGACGCTGAAGAAGTTGAAAAACCTCCCTGATCTGGAAATCAAGACTGAGAGCCCCCTCCCTGGCTGATAGAGTACTGAATGACTCCATATGAGCCTCCAACGAAGGCCTCTATAAATTTCAGATCCTGTCCTTAGAAAATGTACCACTAAAATTACCACCCTTTCGGGCCTTCTTCTCTACATATTTGTTGTAGCTATCCTGATAGACACCCTCAACAGTCTTTACGTGATCCACACTCTAAAAACAACCTCTCGGTTGCACACCGATAACCGAAGGGCGATATTCAACCTCTTCACAAATGTCTAACCTACTCCTCATCGAAAAAAAAGCTAGAGAGCATAACAAGCCAAAGAGTGAAATCGGGACTCGTAAGCAGCCACAGAAGAATTTCCCTGCTCAATATTATTGAATTCATCACGCCTCCTGTCCCTCAAAGTACGAGGAACATACTTCCCAAGAAAAATTTGGTAGAACTGAGTGCAAGTTAATGGAGGCAAATTCACTGCCCTACACTCTACAAACGCCCTCCACCATAACTTGGCATCTCTGCGAGCTGAAAAGTCAAAATTTTACTCCATACTTCTCAACTGCCCCCATCTTGTGGATCCTCTCGTGGCAATTAATAATGAATTCATAAGCATCCTCTACCTCAGTACCAAAGAACTTTGGAGGCTTCATCTTAGTGAACCTCCAAAACAAATCATGTTCGTCACACCCATCACCGAAGTCCTCCCACCGTCTAGGAAATAACGCAGTCCCGGGGCCTCATCCCAATGTGAAGCCACAAACCGGTTGGCATGTTTGTGCCCCTAGTGCCCGAACCGGAGCTCCGAGTCGACCACACCAACTCGCACCCTAATTACATCCGTCGCCGTCAACACACCCGCTCTCGCTAAACTATATAATAGGTTCAGCACTCGAACCATAACATCTTACAGCACTGGAGTACCGATAATATTCGGGCTACGAAGCTAGTCTTCTTTGCAAGGACTCTAACTATCCCGAATAACCCGAGGCTCGGGGGACTCACATGCGATCGACCAACCACAGGAGCCTCTCCTCTAGCTGGTGTTGTTGCTTCACTGCCTCTACCATGACCATGACCCCTGGCCTGGCCTCTTCCTCCACGAGTTGGGCCCCAACGGCCTGCCCTCCGCTGCGAGTTGCGGCCCCAGCGGCAGGCGCGGGCACTTCGTTAGCTGCTGCCGCCGCACAAGTCCTCACCATCTATGAGAGAATAGAAGGAAAGTCAGATACCAATTTGAATCATCCATATACCAATTAGCACGAAAGAAAGAAAGAAATTGAAATTTCCTAGGGTCCCATAGCCTCCCAAAGATAAGTACAGACATCTCCGTACCGATCTGCCGGACTCTACTAGACATGTCATTATATGACGAGATCAACGAACCTAAGGCTCCGATACCAACTTGATTTCACATCCCAAACAGACGTGAGTGGCACCCACACTAGTCCTATAGAGGGCGAACCAATCCCTTAACCCATTATAAAGCCAATTCCAATTACTTAAACCAATTAATAAACATTGCTCTTGAATAATGAAATAAAATGTCTGACAATAAAATAACTAAATAGCAAGTGTAAAAGTCTAGCTATTACATCCCCAAAATCTGAAAGTCACCGTACAAGGACTCTAACCAACAATGTTTAAAAGAAGAGGTACTGTCTAAAATAAACATAATGTCTGGGATGAAAATAGACATCTGTAATAAAGAAAGATCTTCAGGCGGCATGGCACGGTTAGGAGCTCACCCTCTGATCTTGGTAACGAACAACCTCAACTAGATGCGAGGTCTGGAAGACGTCTCTGGCTCAAAATCTGCACTCAAAAAAAGTGCAGCAAGCGTAGGTCAGTACGACAACGTGTACTGGTAGGTATCATAGGCTGACCAAGATTAGTATCATGCATACATAAATAAAATAAATGAAATAGGTAGACAGGCACAACAAATATATATCACAAATAAGATCCTCAAATAATCCACTTCACAGATAAGTCACCAATTATCAACAAAGAAACACCAATGCTCAAGCCAAAGAAGTAAAATAAACAATAAAGTTCCAGCTCTGTCACATATCTATACACACATGCTAAGTGGTAATATTCTCCCTAAATAGCCATAACCTGCAGGGGACCCATGGTGTCCATGTACCACTCGTTTCAGAAAGGACCTCGGACCACGAGCTCATAACTAGGCTACATCGTTACCCCATGTTAAATGTGCCTTAGAAGATGTATATGTTCCATCTCAATCATCATCAACAACGTCTCATAGTCAAATCACAAGGAATGACTCAAGAACATGTATCAAGTCAACATCAATGAAGTATAACCAAATAACACAAGTCACAATAGGACCCACAACAATTTGCTCAATGATAATATAATATGAAGCTATCTCAATCGTTCTCTGAAGGGTCTATATGGATACCTTCCTTGCAATGGTCTCAAGAATACAATTCAAGTTTATCAGCCTCAACAATGGCAAAACACTTCACACAATTTAATCATACAACTAACAACAATCACCCAAACTCCATGTTCGAAGTCCTAGACATGCTTTCTCCCATAGATTCTACGACATATACAATCAACTAATCAAAGTCTAACTCAAGTAAACCGTAACCTACTTTGAAGCTGAACTGGAACAATGCAATCAATCCGCAATAGCTTTTACTTTGCTCAAAGCTTCGGAACATTCAAAATCTAGAATTACAATTCTAAGTAAGTAAAGGGTCATCAACTTAACAATAACAAATTAGGGACGACAACCCACCAATTCTACCCTTAATCAAATGGGTTAATTATTCCTTAAGGTCATAATCATCCTACTGCTAGTCTCAAGCATCATATTGACTCAATTAATGGGTTCTCTAATCATTTCAACCCTATAATTCTGTTTTTAGCCAAAGTTCCCATTTTTATTGGAACCTTAGGTCTCAACAACCAATTCCCATCATTGAATATCAAGTTCTCATGCTATGAAGTGATAATCTCTACTCTTAGCTAATTAAACAACATTAAACAATACCCATCAATATTCTAGGGTTTCCTTAGTATTTGTGTTCTATCCTTCAATTCCCACGAAAGGTCCTTTGATTGAAATAAGAATCGAATAAGAACATTACGCGAAGAAAGTTAGTGATTAAGGCTTACCTTTGATGGAGAATAGTGCCCTAGCCTTAGAAAGTCGCCTCTATGCTCTTGGGAACTGTTTTTGGGATTATATGAGGAGTGGAGTCGAAATAAGGTATTTAAATCAATTTTCTAACTTAATGAGGACAGCTGCAGCGGTCCCCGCTTTGCTGCAGAGAGACACGCCTTCGCTGCAGCGGGCCCTCGAAGAATTCACCCTTCGTTGCAGTGGGACCCCTCCTCGCTGTAGCCGTACCGTGGCAGCAGAAATCCTTCCTCTACAACGGTGGATTTTAGGCAGTGAGCACAAATGTTTCCACATTTTTATACTTAGTCTCTCAAAATCATTCTAAGGCCCTATGAACACAAGCCATCAACAAACCAAAATTAAAAACACATCACATAGTCACTTATAAGTCACAAAACACATTATAAAACACACCCCAATTTATTTAGGTCCGCTCATTCCTAACCTCGGGAAAGTGCTAGCAAGGGTGGAATGATCAAGGCACGCATAACGACCAAGCGGGTCGTTACACTTGAGAAATAAAAACAATAATTATATCATACTTTTAGTCAAATTTATTTTTTACTTAGCGGGATATCATTTCTTCGAAACTTCTTCCACACATTGAGGGGCACCATGGCTTATTTTGCCACACACAAAATCATTGTTATTTATCATTGGAGGTTTAAAACGTTGGGAAAACTCCTCCACATTAATCATTATGGAAGCCATTAAACGCAATCCAAATCAAATAATCATATGCATTTTCACACAATGATAACGTAAGAATTTATTGTCTGTTACAAATACAAGTGCCAATCACTTTGTATCAAAAACATATTAAGACCCATTAACAAGTCCTTAAAATAAATTTAGTCAATACTTCTTTTGAGATTATAACCATTTTTCAACAGTCCTTAAGACAATGTATACAAAAAATATGGAGTAATCCAATTGGCATATAATTGATGCAATATATAAATTTTTCATATACATTTTTCTTCTTACTATCAAAGCATTATAAAAATATGTAAGAAATAAAAAATATATGTGAAACACATCTACACAAACTAACACTTCATCAAGCTTGTTAAGTTGAAAACTTTACTGAGAATGCTCTAGTGCTTATTATCAATTGGGAAAAGATATACTTTTTACCACCACTATTTAGTAGATTAATGTTATTCCTTCGTGAAAACTCCATAATCCTATTTAAAACATCAGATCTGTTAGCAAAGCTGAATTCAATACACAATTATACTATTGCTATAAGATTACAACAACGTGAGAAGAATATATGAAGAAGAAGAATGTTTGGCACTTTAGATATGTTATATGTTAACACCAAAATCACTCAACCAAGAGAAGAAAATAATTTCAAATGAACATGAATTCTTTCTCTTTTGAGTTTTGTTGGAATCTAACTTTTCAAACTAAGGCATCTATCACAAGGAATCTGATGCAGGTTGTGCGTCAACCAAATAATGTATGAGGGACCTGATTGAGTACCAGTTCGCTTATGCAATGCAGTAAGTACAAAAGGTAAGATTTTACCGTGAAAAAGTCCTTGCTCAAGGGTTTAAAAACCACGACCTACCCAAAAGAGGATTTCAACTCCACTACACGAGCAACTTCAGATTGCAATCTACTGTAAGCTAGGAACTAACTCCCATATTCCCTCAACCCTTACAATAGTAGCAGCCTAGGAACTAACTCCCATAGTCCCTCAACCTTTGCAATACTCCAATTGCAAATATCTCCACTTGACTAACTCTAGCCAAGGAAACTAATACACTTAGACTAACCCTAGCCTAGTGTACTACTCAAAGGCACCCTTTGAGATTTTACTGCGACTAACTTTAGCCACACACTAGTAAAACTAAGCTAACTCTAGCCTAGTGTACCATTCAAGAGCTTGTGGAAGCAACCTTGAGAATTTAGAACACCTACAAACGCTTTCTTTTTTGGGAAGAGTAGGTTTATAGTTTAAGCACAAGTAAACAAAGACTTACAACAGCCTAAAGAACATAGACAATATCTTATGTCTGGATCAGGTTCTTCAGCCTGTAGATGGCTTTGTTCTTAAGAGCACTTGCGAAACTTGTGTCGGCAAATTTTGCACAACATGGATTAGGTTTTTTAAGTCTACTAAATATGTTGCCATCATGTTGAATATATAGTGGGAGCATGTGGGATGGATAGAGACCACTCATTCACTTTGACCTAAAGCATGGGCCAACTCACATCTATACTTGTGTGCAGCAAGTGGCTCGGCTTTACAGCTGTTCCTACTAATGGTGTAAGGTGCACAGAGAGTAGATTACAGACTAGGTCTCCATCTGGTTCTGAATAGTTTGACAATCATCAAAACGCAAATGCACTTGGACTTATCAATTTTGCCATTTTGATATGACAATCTCATAGACGATGTTCCCCTTGAAAACCTGCTTCCCACTTGTTCCCCTTGTGAAGCAGACCATTATTGTAGAGCACCTCTAACCTGTTAGCAACAACACAACACATTTCTACAAAGATATCTACCCCTTTAGTTCAGCAAAGATGTCTTCCTGTACATCCACGACATTTTTTCTTTCTCACAACACAGTGATCCCATTTCAGAGCACATTTCTATGCAACATATTTCTTTCTCACAACACAGTGATCCCATCGCCATATTTTCACTACATATGCACAATATTCATCATATTCTTCCCCCTTTTGGCATCATTATAAAAGTAACCACAAAGGGAGCCTGTAAGAGGTACAAGCAGAGAATATTACAAGCAGAAACAACACCAAAGAAGCAAGAAATAGTGCATGAAAAAAATGTAAAAGCCCAAGAATAGGAAGTAGTTCAAACAGAACAAGCATATGTCAAAGTAAACTACAATTGTGCCAGTAAAACAAGAAAGGTATAGAACATGGGGGTTAAGACATCAACCAAGGGAGGACAAGGGAAGGGAATAGAGACTCGAGGAAAATTCTAGGAACTGATTACTGGGGGTGAACCAAGGCTTGAAGAAAATTGTCAATTTTCTCAATACATGCGCCCTGATCTTGGAGCATTTAGTTCCTGAGATCTTCCACTTTGATCTTCAATTGATCCCTCAGAAGAGCATTCTCACCTTTCATATGCTGAATTTCAGCATGTGCTGCCTTCAGGGCTTTGATGAAAACATGGACGGTGAAGCCTGCTCCTTTAGGAGCACACTCATAATCTTCCAGAGTAGCCATGGAGATCATATTCTCTTCTATTCCCAAGGTGGCTATGCCAGTCCTTACATTAAAATGCCCAAGTACCTTTGTCAGGATAAAGCCATAAGGAGGACCAGGATCATTTTCACTAGTTCTAATTGCATTGATGCTGTGATTGATCATGATTGCTGGTAGATTGATCGGTTTAAGAGTTGACAAATCTTCCATGAGTACCATACGTTCTGAAGTAACATTGCCATTCCTTCCACCTCTTAGAATGAGCACCTTGTCCATAAACTCGAAAACCAGTTGACAAGTGGGATCGAGATCCTTTTTTAGGAGCTTTCCTGGATGAACTGACCTGCCTTCCTTAACAATCACATTTTTGAAGGGGGTGGAAGCCCTTCCAGTCACATCCCTCATCCCTTTGTTGGTACTCCCAAGATTTCGGTTATTACTGCTTCAGTTATCTCAAAGTCTGTCACATTCACTGTTAGGGCCAAAGCACTGTCATCAAGATAAATTAGATTTGTATACAGTTCCATTACTTCAGCTTCTTACACATAAGGAGCCGGTAGAGTAAGAAGATGAGTTTATTTTTGAAATTCCACCATCTCCCACAGTTCTTTCGTCCAGTCTCCTCTTCTAGGTTTACATCAATCATCATCCCAAAGAGAATCTTCTGCGTTTGGAGATGTTCCTTTCTCAGTTCAATTTCATGTCTCTCAATGGCACTTGTCCTCGTTTCTTTTGCGAGGCAGATTGAGTATCAGTTTCTTCTCCTCCTGTCTCCTCCTCTCCTCATGTCATGTCATTCCATTTGATTTTCTTTTCTTGTTTTCCTTCAGACCTCTAGAGATCTGACTAAGCACTGAACGAAGTATGATATCACCATCAGAGTCAACATTTTCTCCTGAGTTTTCTTTTGAGCCACTAGGTGTTTCAGTACAAATGGGATGCCAAGTTTTCTTCTCAAGGTGAGAGATGGGTACGACATCTGTAGCCTTTTCTTTCCTGTTAAGATTTTTGACCTGTTGTCCTTCAGAGTTGTCGATGTTATCTCTTCCCATTTCAACCTCTCTACTTGTTTCATCTGATTCTTTTGAAGAGGAGTCTGACGATATCAGGTATATATCCGCATCATTTTCCTCAAGATTCAAGGGTCGTCTTAGTTCAAAAACACCAGAGAAAGCTGTAGATATACTTTGGTCAGAGGAGATCGAGTGTTCTGAGGATGACGGTTGGGAGTTCATTTGATTTGGCTTGAAGGAGGGTTTTAAGATATTTGTACTTGGTAAGAGTGATGAGATAGGAGTAGGTTTAGACAGCCTTGTATAAGACCGAAGAGAGAATGATAAGTTCGACGGTCTGACAATTTTGGTAAGTAAAGAGAGAGAAAGACGCGAGAGATGAATTTAAGGTATTTGAGATGACATTTTAAGATAGGTGTGAGAGATGAGACAAATTGGGTTAGAAGTGAAATGTCGATTGGAAGTCTTAAGGTTTGAAATTTGAATTAGAAGACGCTTGACTGACTTGGCACTTAAATAGTTCAGAACATATGAAGGTATTAAAAGAACTACTAGCCTGATTCATAGAGAGACCGGGTCTCTGGATAGTTTTAATCGTGCTGAGCAGCAGTTCTGTACTTTGTTCATATGCTGTCCTGTACCTCCCATGTGTGCATAATCCTTCTTCTATCACATCCACCTTCCTTTTCTCTTTCCTTACTGCATATAATGTCAGTGTTTGGATTTGGGAACCCAAACCAGCTTGGGTCCCTTATAGTTATAGAAGGTATGGATCAAGTTCCTTTTCACCCAAATAGGCAGCCCATTCCCTTTCCTCTTCTCAGGTCCTTTCTTTTGAGAACCAATTCTTTTCATGTCGAAACTTGCTTTCCTTTCGATGAAGTCTCTGTTCCTCTGAAAAGATTCAATTCTTGCTTTGCAAGACTCCTTGTAGTGACATGATTGCCCTCAATGAGTGCAAAACCAATTTTCAGTGGTGGAGAAATACTTGCTGTGGGGATTGTAAGGTGTCTTCTTCTAATCAATCCCTTCCCTATCGCTTCCTTTACTCTTGTACATGGAGGTAATTACGTCAGAGGACCAAGTCCACTTGAGAGTTTTATCTAGATCAAACTTAATTTTGTTCAAGTTTTCCTTCAATTGCTTACTCCTCTCGACTTTAGTAGTGAGACTTAGTTTTGCCTTTTTGATCTCATCTTCAAGCTCTAAGTAAATTTTACTAGTTTTACACCTCCCTTTAAGAGACGCTCCTATATCCCTTTTTATTTGACCTTGTAGGATAATATTCAGCTGATTGGTCTCATCAACCTGCTCTCTCATCTCTCCAATCGACACCAACATATTATCTTTTTCAAGTCCGAAATTACTGATTTCAAGAGTTAGTACACCCTTTTCAGCAATAAGGGCATGATAGGCATCAATTAACACACCTGACAGTGACATGACTTTATTTAGAGAGTTGGCTTTCAGGTTTTTCTTTACCTCATAGAAATTTACCTCTTCCCCTTCATCACTCTCGTTACTATCATCTGAATCTGACTTTCACATAAGAGCAAAGATAGACTCATACTTGGAGGCTTCATCTCCAATGACCACCATGGATGTATCCCCTCTATCGTCCTCATCTTCAAACTCACTAGAGGAATCCTTAATGTAGCAAGTGTCTGCTTTACTATTTCATCAAAGAACTCTCTTTCTTCTGAACCTTTTATCAGTAAGCTAGTTTTTTCTTACAATTCTGTCTTAACTTTCATGTTTAGTCAGAGAACAATATTTAGCGAAGTGACCAGGTCTACCACACCTATGGCAGAGATAGTCATTTTCTCTGGAGTTTCTGCTGGAGCTTCCTGCCTTCGGGATTCTACTACTTCTTCGGATCGGTTTAATAAATCTTCGTGTGAGATATGCTAGCTCAGATTCATCATCACTTTAGTCTTCTCTGGCAGCTTTAGGGGCAAGACTCTTCTCTCTTTTTACTTCATTCTTTTCATCCTTCTTCAAGGTCATCTTCATCTCATAGGTTTTAAGGTTTCCAATGAGTTCATCGACCGTCAGCTTGGTGAGGTCTTGGGCTTTAGAAATAGCATTTACCTTGCTATCCCAAGAATCCGGCAAAACACCAAGCAACTTCCTTACCAGTTTAGTAGTTGTGATGTCTTCTCCTAGAGAATGAAGCTCATCGATAATAGAGGTGAATCTAGTGTGCATATCATGAATAGATTCTCCCTCTTTCATTTTGAACATTTCATACTCTGTGGTGAGCATGTCGGTCTTGGAGTTCTTCACCTGTGTGGTTCCTTCATGGGCAGTTTGAAGAGCTTCCCAGATCTCTTTAGCAGTTGAGCACGATGAGACTCGAATATATTCATCAGGTCCTATTCCACGCAAAAGGATCTTCTTGGCTTTATAATTTTTCTCCACTGCCTTCGTGTCAGCATCATTGTATTCTTTCCTTATTTTGGCAAAGGGTTTTTACACCATCTTCACTTGTGTGTACTGGAATATAGGGGCAATCAGAGATGATATCCCACAACTCTGAGTCTTCAGCCACGATGAAGTCATGGATTTTTCGTTAAATCTGGGTAACTTGGTGAAAGATTGGCCTTCTTCCATATTGGGTGGAGCAACAATTTTACAGATTCTTTCTAGCTGTTAACCTTTTAGAAAGCATCTGCTCTGATACCAATTGATGCAGACTGTGCGTCCAGTAAATAATGTATAAGGGGCTTGGTTGAGTACTAGTTCCCTTATGCAATGCAGTAAGTACAGAAGACAAGATTTTACCGTGAAAAACTCCTTGCTCAAGGTATTAAAAATCACGACCTACCCCAGTAGGATTTCAACTCCACTATACGAGCAACTTCAGATTACAATCTATTGTAAGCTAGGAACTAACTCCCATAATCCCTCAACCCTTACAATAGTAGCAACCTAGAAACTAACTTCCATAGTCCCTCAACCTTTGCAATACTCTGATTGCAAATATCTCTACTTAACTAACTCTAGACAAGGAAACTAATACACCTAGACTAACTCTAGCCTAGTGTACCACTCAAAGGCACCCTTTGAGATTTTACCGTGACTAACTCTAGCCACACACTAATACAACTAAGCTAACTCTAGCCTAGTGTACCACTCAAGAGCTTGTGGAAGCAACCTTGAGAATTTAGAACACCTACAAACAACTTCCTTTTTGGGAAGAGTAGGTTTACAGTTTAAGCACAAGTAAACGAAGACTGACAACAACCTAAAAAACATAGACAATATCTTGTGTCTGGATCAGGTTCTTTAGCCTGTAGATGGCTTTGTTCTTAAGAGCACTTGAGAAATTTGCGTCGGCAGATTTTGCAAATGTATTAGGTTTTTCAAGTCTCCTCAATATGTTGCCATCATGTTTTATATATAGTGGGAGCATGTGGGATGGATAGAGACCACTCATTCACTTTGACCTAAAGCATGGGCCAACTCACAGCTGTACTTATATGCCGCAAGTGGCTCGACTTTACAACTGTTCCCTACTGACGATGCAAGGTGCACAGAGAGCAGGTTGCAGACCAGGTATCTATCTGGTTCTGAAATAGTTTGACAAGCATCAAAATACAAATGCACTTGGACTTATTAGAATCCAATTCATACGTTCTTTTTTCATGACAACATTCTTGAGAGAGGAAATAAAAGTATTTTACCTTTCATCACCAGAATATGTATAGAATTATTTTACCTCTACACATGCTACCGATCAATATTTTATAAAATAAATCTCTATCAAAATTGAAAATATTAACAATATTGATTAGTAAAACGAACAAAAGGAAAGAATCAACTTATCGGGTGAATGTTGCGTCGTGGTAAGCCACTACCTTGAAAAAGATTTCAGAAAGACTATGGTATAAATCGTTTAGCCCGGTCGCTCCCCAAGGTTCTACAGCACTTCCAAACACTTGCACTAGAGGCTGAAAGTTTAGAGTTTGCTCAAAACAATTGCCCAAAAACTAACTCAAGAAGAAGAAACGACGAAGATGTTTTTTGGTTTTTTAACAAGACACCTCTGAACCTTTTTATATAGGTAGATAACAACTAGAGGTCAACACCAGATGCGTTTGATAATGTTCTGAAAATAAAGATCGCTAATAAATTCGTGTAACGAACATAAATAAGCATGGCCATTAACTCTAAGTAATGGGGGAGATTATGGCTGCCAATTGATTCCAAGTAATGATAAATAAATTAGCCATTAAGAAGGGATTGAAGAGTTACTGACACCTAATTTTTGACCTCCCATAATTTACTTTAATTACCCAGAGTCCTTGAATATTAAACAGAGGGAAATATGTATTTTTGTTAGAAGTCAAAATAATTTTCTAAAATTATTTAGATAATATTTTACCAATTTTGTTTGGTGAAATAATTTCTATAATATTATTTTAAGTATTTTCACAATTATAATACTTTTGCTAAATTAATCAGAAAAGAGGATAATTTTCCATAATTATTCACTTAATTGTCCAAATTGTTAAAATGTCAATTTGCAAAGTATTTTACTCCATTTAATATGGGAATATATTTAATTAAGTAAATTAACCATTTTTACCCCTCATCTCTTATTTAATCAAACTATTGGATTTTCATCATAATTAATTAAGTTTTAATTGTAATTGATTTTGAAAATTTTCATTGAGCGGCTGTAACTGAAATAATTAGTTATTAGCCAATTATGGCAATAATTTGAACAAGCCAAATTTAATTAAGTTCTTTTGACAAAACCTATTTATTATTATTATTATTATTATTATTATTATTATTATTATTATTATTATTATTATTATTATTATTATTTATTTTACATGGACCAATGAGTTTAAATGGGGTCTTATTTCGAAAATATATAATTAATGGACATTAATTCAACTTGGCCACTTATTAAAATTTGCACGAAATGTCCTCACCATATATATGTATACACGAATATACACACATGTATATACATGTGTGTATATTCGTGTATACATGTTGTCAAAATCGGGCCCCATTTATTTCTTTCAAAATTCGGTACGGGCCCAACCCAATAAGGATTGACCCGGCCCACCTCAGTTGCTAAAGGTGAATACTCCCCCTTTCCTTTTCATTTTTCAAAAAAACCAAACGACCCTTAAGAGACGGGAAAAGAAGGGTTTCCTTTGAAGGAAACCCTAGCCGCCACGGGGCCACCTTCTCTCTCCTCTCATCATCTCGCCATTTTTGGCAATGATTCAGAGGTATAAGGCCTTTTAACAAGCCTGGTATGGACGATTTGAGGCAAGCATTAATTGCTTGTCCTTCTCTCTCCTTCATTGCAACCAAACAAGGTGTTATCTTCGTTTGCTTTTTATTTCTTTCTTTACTTTTTTTTATTCAAACAGTCAAAGATTGATTTTCTTTAATTACTTTTGTTTGTTTTCGATTTTGAATGTCGTATTATGATTTGTTCTTGAAAAACTTTTGGGATTGAGTTTTGTTGGTCAAAATGGGACCTTTGATGTACTATTGTCTTAATCTTAGCCTTACAATGTTGAATTGTGAGGAAGAAATCCTAGATTTCAAGTTTGTCCCACATCGACTACTTTAGGGTTTCAAGGATCTGGGGGGTTCTATAAATAAGACCCCAATTTTCATTATTCAGGAAGGGCAATCTGAAATTTTTCACTTTGAATTACTGATAACTCGAAAACACCTAAGGTTTCGAACACTATTGAGACCTTTAAATTTTTCTGAGTTAAGTTAGTTTTAAAATATTTGTGTCTTTCTTTGTTCTTTGGGGTTTGTGGCTGAGTAAGAGAGGAAGGAGTATAAAAAAAATCTCCAAATCCAACACTCGACTAAGGCTGCACTCAAAAGAGGTAATATTCCATCCTTTTGTTTATTTTCTTGTTCTTAGTTTCTATGTAATCATAAGTTGGTTATTATGTGTCTAGCCATTTTTCTTGTTTGTCTGGTATTATAGTTACATGAAAGTGTTTCCAGTCATTTAGTTTATTTTTCTTAGTATTATAGTTGGTACGAAACCGGGTTTAAGTATCTAGTTATATGCTTAATATTGTAGTTACAAGAACTTGTTTTGGTTGTTTAGCTTACTTTGCTTCATATTATAATCATATGAAACTGTGTTTGATTACTAAGCTCGTTTGCTATGTATTTAGAATGAGATCATGTCTAGTCATTCAACCTGTCCTGCTTAATGTTATAAGTGGTATAAGATTGCACTCGATATAGTATAGCTTGTTTGTTTGATTTTATGTAGTGGATTAAGTGTAGAGATGTGTTTGGTTTAACTTGTTCTGCCTGGGAATGAGTGTTGTGGTCATGGACTATTTTAGAATCTTGTTTAAAAATCATGTCTATTATAAGTAAGGTTAAGAGATTGTGTTATATACATGTGTGTTTAAAAAGGTGACTGAATGGCCTAGACTCTATTATACTCTATTATTCTCTAAGTTATAACTTGTTAAACCTATTAAAACATGAAACTGTTGTCTTCTGTATGTCTTGTATTGATATAGGTGCTTGCCTAATATTTATCTAGAGTAAGGAAGGTTTAAAGTAAGTTGTGAATTATCTCTAATCATGAAAAGAAAACTGAAAAGGTCCTGTTTGGTTTGAGTCTTGGTCTGTATTTTTGTTGGAACACCCCAATCTGCAAAAAATGAGTTTCACTACTTTAGAAAGGTTTGCTACAATATAACAACCCCTATTCTAAATCAACATTTGAAGGCTAACGAATATGCACTGTCTCCTGTTCTGGTTGAATTCTGCTTAAAAAGGTTTTAAACTAATAGAGAATTAGGCTTTAAACCAAGGTCCATTTCACTCTTCCCCTTTTATTGGGACACTGTCTAAAAATGAAGTATTCAGGCTTAACTAATATGGTCAGTTCTCTTGTTTGAATCTTATGTCTGGTTTACACTTTTTCTTTTAAAAGAGAGTCTAGACACATCTTAACTGAGTGGTGATTTGTTTGGATTCTGAATTTGCTCTTAGACTCCTAGTTGCTCCTCTTTGCTTAAGTATGAGTCTCTATTTAACTGGGTGTTTAATTTGTAGTTGGTTTATGGATTTTAAAACTGGAACACTTTGAGCTATTTCAAAACTGTCAAATCTTCTTTGGTATGGTTTGTTTGTTGTGTTGATAAATGAATTAGTCTAATCTAGTGAATGATAACTTGCTAGGTGTCTTACTCAATCACTTTGTTTGTCTTAAATGGATTCACCTATTCAATAAGGTTAAAATAAACATTTACCCTTTATAAAATACTGGTTTAAACCATGCTTCACTAATCCACCAAAAAGATAATTAAAAATTGGGTATTTGTGCATTTCATCTAAGTACACTAAAGTCTTTTTAAGTAAATATAGTAGTCTTATTATCTTCTCATGATTTCAGGTGTAAGTTGGCTTAAAATTTGATTTCCTTATAGGCTAATCCTGGAAACTGCTGCTTGACAACTTATTTGATAACTGGTGTGTAACACCTAATAGATATTAGCTGGTTCTCTTTAAGTCTAGTCACTAATTATTTGAGTTCATTTACCTATCTTGTGTTGCTTGCCTAGAGAATGCCCTCTTAAAATTGATTAAGTGTTGATACCGTGTATAGATTGGGTACACTGGCTCTGTATTTGTGTAACTATGGATTATCCACTTTGTCTTGGCTGTGTTACAGAATTACTTAAACATCCTATTGGTCATGGCTGATTCAACAAGATACTGATGTCAATGTTAAGATAGCCAAATTTGTTAGATATATACGTAGACATCTTGTTAGGGGCTGCTTGTTGTCACCATTAGATACACACTCCCTCTCCTATATGCTATGAGCTTAACACATAAATGGAGAGGCGAAATAGCACTTAGGGATTAAGCTTAAGCCTTCCCTGGTGTCTGCCATGTCTGGGGTTCCTGAAAACCCCTTGAATCTTGTGTGGCATCAGGAACAAGAGAGTGAAAGCTTTCACTTTTGGGCTGTTTTAGTATCTCCATGGGTGTTTATATCAAGTGACATTTGTGTATATCTATTTGTGTGGCATTGCTCATTTTTACTTAAGAAAATAAAGTTATGAGCCTGTTTTATTCTTCTTCAGTATTGGGCTCTGAATCTATTATTGCTAGCTTATATAAGATAAATAAGGACCTTCAGCATGTTTTCCTATAGCTCTTTTCTCAATATATTGGGTTTCTTCCCCATATACCAAGTGATATACCAGGGTATACATAGCATATTCACTTTTATACCCTCACAGGTGTATAAAAGTGGGTATATTCAATATACCTAAGGTATATCACTCCTTCAATTTATAAACATAAGCCAACATTGTTCCAATTTGGTCTCCTGGGCCTGGAAGCCCAATACTAAATTTGGATCACTTGAACTTCTTACTTGGATACATTTTTGAAAAGAAAAAAAAAGAGGGACTTTGGGCCTGGAAGCCCAACATTACACGGACCAAAATAAGTGGAATATTCTTTGACCAAGATTGAGGCATGATGGACTTTGGACTTGAAATATGGTTTGACCTTATGGGCTTCAAAAAATGATAAAATTTGGACTTAATTAAACTTTCATTTTTCTTACATATATGTATATATATATATATATATATATATATATATAGGACAATACTCCATATTTTCTTATATAAAAATAAAAATCCGTAAGAACTAAACTCATCTTATTAGGACTAGAATAGTAATGACTCTACTCGGGAGAAATCCCGGGTGTCCTAGTCTGGCAATAAAGTGAGCTAAACACTTACGTGGATTTTCAAATCCAAAAACCCCTTTTATAAGGGGACTTTTTGTCGAATTTTTTCTCGAAATTATGATATCAACCAAAAAATGAAATTTTGCGGAAAGTTAAACATTTTTAAACAAATAAGTACATTAATCACACATTGAAGCTCGTAGGTCAACCGTTTTCTACGGATCTTTAATACTAGGGTACGTAAAACCTTTCCTAGGGGATCACCAGAACCCTTACCTCGAACTTTGGTCCAAAAGATTTTTTTATTTTTCTGAAAAAATCTTTAAACCCGATTTTCCTAGTTTTTCATAAAAAAATTAGGTGGCGACTCTAAAAATACTAAAATTCAATTAGAGCACCAATAACCTAGTAGTAACTTTTATGCCTTAACCCGTGTAAAAGCGAACCGTAACAGATGGCGACTCTGCTGTGGACTTTCTAGGTTCTAACCATACGGGTTTCAATATAATGTGATTTTAACTGTACTTATTTGTTTATGTGTTTAAAATTCTGTAATTATAACTGTTATTCCTTTCATATCATAAACTCCGCCACTCCTGGCAAAAAGCATGATTTCAAAGGGGACACGCGAGATCGCGGTCTTGTCTTCACTAAAAAATCGACGGCTGACAACGGTTCACCACGAGTAGTCCGATCGGGTCCAAGATCAATTCGAAAAACCCACTCTTACATATGCCTAGATTAGAGCTAAGACAAATCAAAATTTGAAGTAGACTGGATGGTTTGGATATTTTAGACGTATCCAAACCCGATAAGGAGACTACCCCGTGTCAAGTACGGTCTATGACCCGAAAAACACCGCATATCATATTATAAGCTATTTGAAAACGTGTAAATGTGCCTATGAATGAAACCATTGCCTAGTGGGGGGAGGGGGGGGGATTAACTTTTGTTTCTATTTTGTAGATGTCGATCAATTTAAGTTTTGATATAGTCCTAACTACACCTGAGTTGTTGTGGATCTAGTGGGGCCAAATGTCCCCGGAGGAGAAAAAGGGAATTTCATGTCATTTAGGAAACTTGACATCCATTATGACTATGACCGGTTGTAAGGAATTGATAGAGGTAATTACCGAATTTTGAGATAGAGACCGGATGGTTTTCAGATGCGGGGATGACATCAAAATGACGCCAACTTTGGAGGAGTTTAGGGATGGGTTGACTAGCGTAGGCTCGGGGATGAAAAGAAGAAAGAAACTCGACCAAAATGCTTTAATCCCAGAAAAACCCACCAACTCCCAAATTTGTAGAACGCTTTCTTTGATTAAGCCAATTGGGCCCATGGCCCCACCATACCCTTTAGAGAGATATACAGAAAGTTTGGAACCCAGATGGATTTGTGGAGCATCCCGGGAAATTCAAGACTTATGCCGAATGGACGGCCACCAGACCTTTGGCTTTAGCCATTTGCTTTCTGGGAATCATGGTTTTCCCTAAGGATTGATCCTTAGCCATAGATATCCAAGTCAT
>NC_081352.1:57309203-57329341 GCF_029784015.1 Lycium ferocissimum
AAAAATTTTGGGATTGTTAACCCTTTCCCGTGTGCCATGCCGGGTTCCCCAAAACCCCCTTGAATCTTGTGCACGGAAACAAGGTGAAAGTTTTCCTTTTTTGGGTTTTTTTAGATCTCCGGGGGTATATCAAGTAAAAAAATGGTATTTTCATTTGGGGCATTGCCTTTTTTACTTAAGAGAATAACATTATGAGCTTGTTTTATTCTTCTTCAGTTTGGGGCTCTGAATCTATTATTGCTATCTTATATAAGATAAATAAGAACCTTTAGTGTGTTTTCCTATAGCTCTTTTCTCAATATGTTGGTTTTACGCCGTATACCAAGTGATATACCAAAGGTATACGGACATATTCAACTTCTATACCCTCACGGGTGTATAGTATATTCAATATACTGGGTATATCCTCCTACAATTTTATAAACATAAGCGACATTGTGCCGGTTTGGTCTCCAAAAATTTTGAATGCTTTTTATCTAATTGTTGGGCCTCCTCTAGCATACCAAATGTTTCACCTCGGACATTTCGGGTTGTTATACTGTGAATAGACTAGCGCAAGCTCAAGGCGAGCATGAAGTCCTTATGACATTAAGAAGAGTATTAAGTAGCTTGGAAGTATATGCGATAAGATTTGGAAGTCATGTGACTCGGAGAAACTAAGTTCGTCGAAGGAAGTAAAGTATAAGTTGTGCTTGGAGAGGCTTTTACAAGTAACGAGTCGATGATTATTTAGTAATGTTTTGGGAAGAAGTTATAGGGCTCCTTAGATGGTTAATGAAGTATTAAACAAGTGTTAAGAAGGTTCCATAAGGATTGGAGATTAAACGAAGCAACGAGAACAATTTCGGAAGAGGGTGAGTTATACGACCAATTATAAGATCCGTATAATGGTCCGTATAATCTTCACAGTGAAAGGTCATCACAGGAAGTATTATACGGTCACTTATACGAACCGTATAAAATTATACAGACCGTATAAGTGTTCGTATAATCTCAACATGCAGCTTTAATTTTCAAGTATAAATAGATGGCCCAAGTCCTAATTTCTCATTTTCCATCTTCTCCATCACTCTTGAAACCTCTAGAATATTCCATACACCATATGAGCACATATCTAAGAGAAAACAAAGATTAAACACCAAGAATCAAGAAAATCAAGGGTGTGGATGCTCACTAGGGTTAATAGAGATCAAGGTTTCCTTTGGAATTGAAGTTGGAGGTTTCCCTCGGGAGGTATCTCATCCAAAGACCATTCCTACATAATCAACAGTGAGTTGTACATCTACGCATGTTATTACAAGTATTGAGTGGTTGAAAGACTTGGATTAGAGAAGAAAGTAGAATATGAGCCCAAAATATGGAAGTAAGGGTATTTTGAGTAGTAAGTTCAATTGAGTCATGATTCTTAGCATGAGATGAGTATAATCTTGTTATGAGTGATGCTAATGTCGTTGAGGGAGCATTATGTGAAGAATGAATATGTTGTTGCATTGTAGTCATGGTTGTGGACTTGTGGATGATTTGAAATAGAATTGTGAGGATTGAATAATGTTTAACTTGAAGAAGTTTATTGATTATGATATTATGGGTGTTGCTATTGCTATTTGGGAGTTGTTTATTAAATGAAGAAAGTTGTTGAAACAAAGGAAATGCTGCCCAATTTTCATTAGCCCTTAGTCGTTTTAACCTAGACTTAAGTGTGTTTCCAATGATCTAACCTTAGTACAATTCTCTTGAATGTAGAGTTGTGAACTTGGAAGGAGAGTGCTTAGTCGTTAAGGAGACGTAAAGGTATGTAAGGCTAGTCCCCTTCTTTCAAAGGCATGACTCCTATATTATGACTTCTTCTCTACATTTCCATGACCTTCTTACATTCCAAAGATGAAAGTTAAAGATTCTCAAGAGCTTAGGCGAGATAGAGATGAGATATGTTCTACGATAATAATGATGATAATGATGCTTTCATGAGTTTGATAATCCTATTTTTATGATTTCGTTGATGTTACTTCTTGTTGTTGTCTCACCATGATATTAGTTCTTCCGAGGTGAGAGATGACACGATGATTATTATTCCATAATGTGACGGAGGTTCCCCGACCTTGCACGTCACTCCGATAGGATTATAGCTTTTTACTTGGCGCTCATGCATGCTTCATATTATGTATATGTAAGATTACACGGCTTATTTGGCGGCAAATCCTGCCCGGATGGGCTTAGTGAGCCATGATGATGATGATTACCGTGCCTATATGGGCGGGCGTATTAACGCGGGGGAGGCTTGAGACGTTTACCCCAGACGCAGGAGGCCTGGACGCGGGCTAATAATGATCACACGGTAAGTATATGGTCGGGCAGTTTATGTATATGTATGCATGATATGATGTTTTTGTTAGCATGCATGATTCCACCTTAAGAGGTACTGAAGCGGGTGTTATCTTTTTGTCTTATGCTCTCTATTTTATGATTATGTTATTGTATATGCACTCTATATACTCGGTACATTATTAATCGACATCCTTTTTCTTTTATGGACATTGTGTTCATGCCCACGGTAGACAGGGAGCGCGGACGCTTAGGAGATTATCGGCAATTATGCAGAGCACCACTAGAGATGACGACTTATGGTATATTCTTTTGGTGTACATATTGGGGCATGGCGGGGTCCTGTCCCGTCCTTATGATTTTCGCACTCCAGTTAGAGGCTCATAGATACTTACGTGTGGGTTGTAGATGCTATGTGACCTCTTCATTGTATATTCTGTACATCATTTTTGTAGCCTCGTGGGCTTATGCATATATACATATTTTTGGGAGATATTTGGAGATTGATTCATTATAAGTCTCGTGTTGAGAATGATGTATGCCCAGGTTGAGTATGATAGATAGCGTGATGAGTGGTGCTCGGTAGTCAGCTCTAGGTACCCGTCATGGCCCACTAGTTGGGTCGTGACACCAAACATGCTTTGTACTTGGGCTGAATGTTTTTTTCTGATCTTGTTAAGTGGCCCATGTGGGCTTTGGATTTTTCTTTTATTATTTTAGGCCTTAGTTGTTTCTCCTAAATACTATGTTGTCACTTAGCGACTTATTTGTTTAACTTGTGTTCTTGTTTAGCTTGAACATAAACTGTTTATGCTTTAGTACCAGTACTTAGACGTATACTAATCCCATCCTTTTTATGTGCTCCATGGGAACCGATTAAGGCCATTACGGCACTTCTCTTGTCAGACTTTGTTGGGCCTAAGGCCCAACCTTCCTCTCTTTGATCAAGTCCGCTAAAGAATGGAAAGGGAAGCAAATATTCGTGTTATAAGGCCCAGTTATGGATCAAAATGATACTGATGGGTTTGGGTATGCCCATCAGTCGAAATTTACCTTACTTCACTCCTACTTTGCATTATATATCTTGCTTGTATATATGTTGTATCTGTAAAAACCACTTGTATATTGGAACCCCTATGGGTGTTAGAACTTAGGACAACATTTAGAGTTTTAGGAAAGTCGCCTAAACATTTTTTCAAAGTTCGAATAACTTAAATCTTTGCATGAAATAGAGCCTAATCTAATTTTTTTAACTAATTTAAAATTGGACTAGTGTTTTAAGTAAGGGCAAAATGATTTCAAAGTTGATTAAGTGATGAAGGAATTTGAGCCTTCCGCCCTTTTGTGAAAATTAATATCTTGAAATAATTGGACTGTTTTGGGCCTTGAGCCCACTGATGAAATAGGACTGTTTACAGAAAAAATGAAATTTAAAAATAGCCTAATATTGTTTAAATGGCGGAATGGTTTGTTTTTTCATAAAAAAGCTCTGAATACTTTGAGAAAAATCTGGGATTGTGTCAAAGTTAAGGTTTTGATCTCATTTGGGATAAAAACGGATTATTTTTTACTTGAACTTAAAAGGGATTTGGAGATTATTTGGGCCAAAGGATTATGGACCAAGAGCAAAAGAGACATTCGGCCCGGAAGCCCAACACTTAATTTGGATCACTTGAACTTCTTACTTGGATACATTTCTGCCAAAAAAAAAGGGTGGGGGGGGGGGTGGGATAGGAATATTTTTTGACCAAGATTGAGGCATGATGGACTTTGGACTTGGAATATGGTTTGACCTTATGGGCTTCAAAAAATGATAAAATCTGGACTTAATAAAACTTTCCTTTTTCTTACATATATATATGTGTGTGTGTAAATATACAAGAATACTCCATATTTTCTTATATAAAAATAAAAACCTGTAAGAACTAAACTCATCTTATTAGGACTAGAATAATAGCAACTCTACTCGGGAGAAATCCCGGGTGTGTCTTAGTCTGGCAATAAAGTGATTTGAACACTTACGTAGATTTTCAAACGTAAAAACCCCTTTTATAAGGAGACTTTTTGCCGAATTTTTTCTCGAAATTATGATATCAACAAAAAATGACATTTTGCGGAAAGTTAAACATTTTAAAACAAATAAGTACATTAATCACACATTAAAGCTCGTAGGTCAACCGTATTCTATGGATCTTTAATACTAGGGTGCGTAAAACCTTCTCTAGGGGATCACCAGAACCTTTACCTCGAATTTTGGTCCAAAAGATTTTTTTATTTTTCTGAAAAAATCTTTAAACCCGATTTTCCTAGTTTTTCATAAATAAATTAGGTGGCGACTCTAAAAATACTAAAATCCAATTAGAGCACCAACAACCTCGTAGTAACATTTATGCCTTAACCTGTGTAAAGGCGAACCGTAACAAGAGTCGGTTACAAATACATGAAATAATGACTCATTATGTAAAATAAAGTCACACTTAATGTCAAGATAATGAATCAAGACATTTTTATAGTAAGAATTACATTACCAACATAGGAATTCTACAATAGGAACAAATAATGGGAAAATGGTCAAAAATACCCCTCTATTTTGGGAAGAGGGCTAAAAATACCCCTCTACTTACGAATTTGGGTCAAAAATATCCTCCCATTATTAAAATTTTCAAATATACCTCTGTCTTATTATTTTTTAATCCCGATTCGACTAAATAAAAAACCTATGATACCCTTATTTCCTCCAATTCCCTCAAACATATTGTACTTGTCTTCTGATGTGGTTCAGGATAAATTTTATCTGTCTTTGTTACATAGACATCTTCAATCAATTGTATGGTGTTATATTTATAAGAGAAGGGAAAATAATATCATCAATAGATAGGTTTTTTTATTTAGTTGGGTCGGGTTTAAATGATGGAATGGGTATAAAAAATGAAATCAGGTTATATTGGGGGATTTAGAGATTTCCGCTATGACAGGAATATATTTGAAAACTTTAATGACGAGAGGGATACTTTTACCCAAATTCGCAATGGAGGATATTTTTAGCCTTTTACCAAAATAGAGGAAAGTATGCTTTTACCCTTTCCCATAAATAATTCCAACAACACTATCTTATCCAAACACCTCAAATTAAAGTTTTTCAAATCCTAATCTAAACTAGTGATTGTTTCCTCAAATTCGGTCGCCAAAACACAAAGAACTTAAAAAATGAGTATTGCAAGTTCTAAACGGATCCATATCTAAACTCAACGTTAAAGATTCCAGTCACCGCACTCCGCATAGACCAAAGGGACAATCGTTGTTTTTTTTCCCTCTAATTTTTAACTTTCAGAATCTTATTTTCTCATGAATCGATGTCATGTATATATCCAAAATCATACTAAGCTCTTTCAAAAGTAAATAAGTGCACCTATACTAAGTAGGTGTTTGGACATGCGATTTCATCTTATAAGATGAAATCCCAAATCATCCAAAAAGGCATGATTTGAGATTTCAAATCATGATTTCAAATTTTCTAAATGTAAAAGTTGACCCATAAGTTTATATTTTGTGAAAAAAAAAAAATCATAAATTGGTAGATATATTTACCAATCATGTTTACTTGCAATTTATATCAAAAATTAGAAGATCTACAAATTGGTAGCAGATTTATAACAAAGTTACTCTTATCAACCATGTTGGAGGATTATATTAACCAGTAATTACATTTAAGGGTGTCAATGCGGGTCAGTCCCGGTCCCAGTAGTTTTAGGGGGATTGGCTTTAGGGCTTAGGGGCACGAGTGGTGGGACGGATGGCTGGGAAAATCCCGATCAGTATCAGCCCGGCTGACCCGATCCCGACCCGCCGAATTTTTTTTTTAAAGTCCAAAATCAGACCGTTTGAAGTCCCCATTCCCCACAAATTATTTTCACCCCCAAAGTTTAATAAATTGCATTTTAACCTAAATTCTAAACTATAAATACCTCTTCATTCTTATTCATTTTCACACAAATCATCCATCAATTATCTCTCTTTAATATTTGTTATCAATTATCTCTCTCTCTCCAATATTTGTTAATCATATTTGGTGAAATATTATTATTATTATTTTGGTGAATTGGGCAATATTTGGATTTTGGAGCAACTTTCAAGCTTCAAGTAACCAAATCTAAATTTCAACGTTTACGGTTACGTCTGCTTTTACGCAGACGTTTGGTACACTCGTTACTTCCTTTAATTTATTTAATTCTTGCATTTGTTTTGCGTTTTTTTTTTCAATTAATTTTCATATTTTATTTTATTATATTTTGAACATACGTCTAAAAAGATTATGGTCTTAGGTAAAACTGTCGATATCCCTAATCCCTTTAGCCATAGTAGTAAGGGTAAACGTGGTTCTTCTGGTAAATATAAAATTCAAGTTAGAAACAATACGGAGGATTTCGCTCGTGTTGATGAAACTGATTTTAGTACTTACCCCTCTTTTCCTCCTATTCCCGAAGATTTAGAATTAGAAAATGAAATCTTAGAAAGAGCTTATGGTAATTTAGATTTTGATCAATTTGAAAAGAAGAAAGAGAAGGAGAAGAAGGAGAAAGAGAAGGAGAAGGAGGAGAAGAAGGAGGAGAAGGAAAAGGAGCAGGAGGAGGAGGAGGAGGAGGAGGAGAAGGAGGAGGAGAAGAAGAAGAAGAAGAAGAAGAAGAAGAAGAAGAAGAAGAAGAAGAAGAAGAAGAAGAAGAAGAAGAAGGAGAGCAATTAGATTTAAATGAGACACATACTAGTCTAGTTACCGAAGCTCAAACTCGGACTACATCTCAGTCTGGAGCTGGTATTCCCCCTAAACCTCCTACTCAAGGTAAGACTAAGGCGCAACGCCCTAGAGCTAGTCCCGTGTGGAAATTCATGACTTTAAATGGTGCTAAACAATACGCTATTTGTCACAAATGTAAATCAGTTAAAAAACACGGATCCGGTGGAGGGGCGGGTGGGACGGGTGGTTTAGATAGACACTTGAGAACATGTGTTGGAAAACCATTCTTAGATGCTCGATTAGAAGCCGGACTTAAAAATACACCGACTGGCGCCAGTAGTGTCGCTCCCGGTGGATCTTTTGGGGGATCTAATATGGTCCAGCAAACTTTAAATCCTTCTAAGCCCGCTGTCACTCAAATTTCTTATAATAAAGATAGAGATCGTGAAGAACTAGCTAAAATGGTTGCGGTTTGTGGCTTGCCTTTTAGTTTTCTTTCTAACTCGGGTTTTGTGCATTCTATTAGAGCTATATATAGCCCTGCTTTTAAAGGTATTCCTAGCTCCACTGTTAGAGCCGACGTTTTTAAATTTCAAAGTGATTATTGTCAATATATGCATTGTTTGTTCCATCACTTAAATACTAGAGTGGCTGTCACTTCTGATATAGGTCGCAGAATAAATGCAATGATTATTTATGTGTCATGGCACATTGGATTGATCATAATTGGAATATGCAAAAGCGTATACTTGGTTATAAATATATTGATGATAAAAAAAATAGGTTCTTATATTTCTACAAATGTTCAAGACGTTTTGCATTATATGGTCCTCTTGACAAAGTATTAACTGTTACATTTGATAATGCTTCTTCCATGACTAAGAGTGTTGAACTTATGGCTATAAGAATTTGTCCAATTAACCCTGATATTTTTCATGTCCGATGTGCATGCCATGTTTTTAATTTAGTTGTAAAAGATGGTCTTCATTTATTTAAGGGTTCTCTAAAAAAAATATGATGTGCTTGTTGCTACGGTTTGCTTTTACGCAGGTAAGGCATAAAAGTTACTACGATGTTGTTGGTGCTCTAATTGAATTTTCGTATTTTTAGAGTTGCCACCTAATTTATTATGGAAAAACTAGGAAAATCGGGTTTAAAGATTTTTTCAAAATAAGAAAAAATCTTTTGGACCAAAGTTCGAGGTAAGGGTTCTGGTGATCCCCTAGGGAAGGTTTTACGCACCCTAGTATTAAAGATTCGTGGAATACGGTTGACCTACAAGCTTCAATGTGTGATTTAACCGTATTAAGTCCAAGTTTTATCATTTTTCTCAAAGCCCATAAAGTCAAACCGTGTTCCACGTCCAGATTCCATCATCTTAATTTTGGTCCAAAATATTTCCTCTTATCAGTTCATGTAATGTTAGCCTTCCAGGCCCAAAGTCTTTTTTCAGAAAAATATATCCAAGTAAGAAATGCAAGCGATCTAGACTTAGTGTTGAGCTTTCAGGCCCAAATGTTTTTTTTTTGTCCTCAGTTCACAAACCTTTGATCCAAACAATCTCCAAATCCCTTTAAGTCAAAGTAAACACGGTACGTTTTTATCTCAAATAGGACCAAGACTTGACCAAAACCCAGATTATGTCGAAGTGTTCAGAACATTTTTTACCAAATGGAACAATTCCACCATTTTAGACAATATTAGGCTACCTCCTGATTTTTTTTTTTTTTGGTAAGCATACCAATTTCATTTGTGGGCTTAACGCCCAAAAACAGTCCAACTACTTTAAGACAATAATTTTCACAACAAGGGGCGGAAGGACCAAATCCCTTTACCGCTTCAACCCATTTTGAAATTATTTTTGGCCCTTATTTAAACATCAGTCCAGTTTTTAAACTTAGCTAAAAATTGGATTAGGCTCCATTTCATGCAAAAAAAAAAAATAAGTTATTCGAATTTTGAAAAAAGGTGTCTAGGCGACTTTCCTAAAACTCTAAATATTGTCCTAAGTTCTAACATCCATAGGGATTCCAATATTAACATCCATAGGGGTTCCAATATTTAAGTGTTGTTTACAACAATACATACATACATACATATATATATGTATGTATGTATATATATATAATGCAAAGTAGGAGTGGAGTAAAGAAATTTTCGACTGATGGCCTATCCAAGCCCATCAATATCATTTTCACCCATGACTAGGCCTTCAATCATATTAGCTTCCATTTCTCACCATCGGACTCAAAAAAAAGGGTAGTTGGGCCTCTGGCCCAACAGGTTTCATGCAAGGATGCGACCCAAACAAGGTTGTTTCATGCAACAAAGAAGAAAAGGGGAATATGGATTAGACAGCATCTAAAAAGGAACTAAGACTTAATGCAAACTTGATGTAATAAATACCTATAGGTCATATAATTCTAACAATACACTACATTTGATGAAATAGAAACTCAACTAAACAAAATAGAAACTCAACTAAATATACACACCCACATGGACTGAAAACAACAAAGGAACAGGCCCAAAATGAATAATTGCAAGCTTATAATTTTAAAGCCCACAAAAATTGAAACAACTCAGAAGAAAACCCAAAATTGAAATTGTTATATCCCGTATTTCGCACGTCGGGATAATCCGAGTCAACTACGGTAAGTCAAGAACAAGACCATTCCGGGATACGAAGTAGAGACTTTTATTTGTGTAAAAGTATAAGTCGTGTATGATTTTAGTGGCGTGGAAACAATAAGAAAACATTTGGGGTCAAAAGGTATTTTTGGAGAATATTTTATTTCATGAAAATGGAAACAAAAAAAAAATATATATATATATATATATATAGAGAGAGAGAGAGAGAGAGAGAGACCATGTGGCCGGCCACCTTGGTGTGGGCCAAGGGCCACATGAATGATAAATATATGTATATAAGATGACTAATAAGTCATCTTATTCTCTACTTCATTCTCTAGAAATTTCAAGAAACAAAAGTGGAGAGGAGAAGCAATAGGCCATTCGGCCATGGCATACCAAGAAGGAGAAAGGAGAACTTGATCAAGAAATTATTTTCTTTAAGCATTTCAATTCATTAGAAGGTGAGTAACAACATAGAGTGCTTGTTGGAGTGGCAAAAACAATAATTTGTTCAAGGCACAAAGTGTAGCTAAGTGGAGAAGACAAGTGCTAAGGTAAGATTTAATCCCTTTTCTCATGTGTTATGAATGATTTGTGCATGATATAGTATGTGGAAGTGAATGAAATGCATGAAAAATGGCATGTTGGAGCGTGGCCGTAGGTGTGTGTGTGGCCGTGCCTATGTGTGTGTGTAGGTGGTGAAGAATTAATTGTACCTAACATGTTTGTGTGTTGTTGTAGTGTGTAGAAATGGAATGAAAATTATGGAATTTGGAATGAGATGTTGTGGCCGTATGAAGGGGGTTGGAATCGTGTAGATATATATAATGTGTAGGCCAAGAATGAATGAATTCTATTTAGCGTTTTGGGTTGTTGTCGTTATGAGTTCTATGAGGAAAATGAGAATTTGATGATTCAAGTTATGTGGTAATGTTTATGGGCTGTTTTAGTGACTAATGTAATTCTTATGTAGATTTTATATTTATGATAATAACATTGTTAACGTGTGGATTGTTGATGGAATTCATGAATTTGGAAGAAGGAGAAGTAGTGTTGTTGTTGCTCTCGGGTTTGGTTTGGTTTTGGGTGGATTGGAGTATTGTTTGGATTGTTTGAAATATTGTGCAAATTGTTTAAAGTATTCTTGAATATTGTTTGTATGGTTTTAGATTGGAAATCGAATGTATAAGCGTTTATGTTGATTTGAATGCGAATAGTCGAATTGAATATAATGAAAGGTTGAAGTAAGTATTATGGAATGTTGATGAACTACGTAGAAAAGAGTTGTTAATGTTAGAATGCATTGTGAGTTGACTATTGATGTTGTAGTTTGGTTGTTGGTATGGTTGTTGATGAATTTGGCCGAGTTAAATTCTCGGGGTGTTGCATTCATAGGGGAAATGCTGCCCAATTTTCTGTAGAATTTGGTATACGTTTGGAATCAGGTTCTCAAATGCTTTAGCTAATGTTGGTATTCAATGGCATATTGTAGATCTTGGGAAGTTTGCGACGAAAGATTGGGTTGGCTTCGAGAATAGACGAGGTATGTAAAGCTTGTCTTTCCTTTCTTTTGGCATGTCTTAGATCCAAGTAGGTTATGAAATGATTCCGAGGTGACTCTATTCTCGCGATCCGAGCATAATTACGATTCTTAACCATCCCTTGATATTCATATGTTTGATATAGATGAGCTATGGCTCCTATGCTCCTTGTACGGTTGGATTTTTGAATGTTGCATAAAAAGATTGTTTGTGTAAAGGATCCTTGCTTTAAAAATGTTCCGTAACTACGAACGACTGTAACTCTCGCAGACGAGCTCGGATCGCCTCGAAACGTTCGTAGGAGGTTCCATAACGAGTAATAATCCTAATCTTCATAAGCGGGCCCGGATTGGTTTGATGCTCGTCCGTGGGCCCCGAGACTTTTCTATGTTCGTTTGTAACGGTTCCTTTGAAAGAACTTAGTCCGAATATCGTCCTAACCCTCGAGCGACTATTATTTAATCATCCGTCGAGTCGGTAACGGCTATTATGATCTTGATTTCCGCAATCTACTTCATACGATTTGGATATGTACCCATGACATCTAAAGTCCTAATGGATATGATTCCGAGCGACATTCAGAAGAAACGTAATTTGACTATTGTTTGGCCTTTAAATGGAAATTCGTTTGATCATTCTGTCGAGTCGATAACGATGATCTGTATGCATATGATTTCTCACTACTCCGCTCGTGCATGTTATGGTTACATCATTCACCGAGTCCCGGGTCGGGTATGTATTCGTGCACAGACTTCTGGGCATTATTCACCGAGTCCCTCATTAGAGGACCGGGTACGATATGTATATGATACTTCACCGAGTCCCTCGCTGGAGGGCCGGGTACAGCATGTATGTGATATTTCACCGAGTCCCGAGAGGGCCGGGTACGACCGAGTCCCTCATATAGGGCCGGGTACGATATGCATATGACATTTCACCGAGTCCCTCACTAGAGGGCCGGGTACGGTATATATATATGTATATATGATTACATGATGACTATGTATGATGATTACATGACTTCACTCACCGAGTCCCTCAATCTAGAGGTAGCGGCACGGTAAGCATACATGATGGCGTTATGATATGATACGGACATACATGATATATGATTTAAAGGCAAGTATTCCGATCTTCTTAAATTCCGATTTTTCGATTACTATACTTGTTCGTAAACCCCGCCCTCGATTATGATTATGTTTATTGTATTCTATGCTTTACATACTCGCACATATTCCATGCGACCCCCTTACTTCGGGGGCTGCATTTCGTACCCGCGGTGCGAACGGGGTATTTCGGAGCGCCGTCGATTTAGGATCTCTACTCGCATCGTTTAGAGAGCTCTCTTGTCCGGAAACCCAGTTTTGGTACGGACTCTTTATTATATGGGTATTATATTTATTCGGGGGGGTACGGCGGGGCCACCGTCCCGTCATATGATTACACTATTACTCTTAGAGGCACACGTAGACATGTACGTGGGTTGTGGGTAGCACTGTACAGTTGTGTTTGTGTTCTGTATATTCCCAAATTGTATATATGTGATATGTGTATATCTGTGCGCGCAGCGTCGTGCCTTTCTGTACGTATAAGTTCTTATTATATTTGTTGTGATCTGATCATAAATGGGTAGGTGGGTACGGGTGCCCAGCTCGGGCACTAGTCACGGCCTACGGGGCTGGGTCGTGACAAAAGTGGTATCAGAGCGGTTCGTCCTCGGAATGTCTACGAGCCGTGTCTAGTGAAGTCTTTGTTTATCGGTGTGTTGTGCACCACATCTATAAACAAGAGGCTACAGGGACATTTAGGATATTACCCTTCTTTACGATCTTAGATCGTGCGATGTAGGCCATGTTATCGGGATGATCCCCTTCCGCAATTGTTATGTTTTCGGCGATGCCTCCGAGAAAGGCGGCAGTGCCTGAAGGGCAAGTCGCGGCGACGGGAGAGACTGGCGGTCCAGGATGACTACTAGGGCCCGTGCCCGGCTGGCCGAGGTTGTACCCCCGTCGATCGGGATTCGCCACCCCGTCACCATCGGAGGGGCATAGGCGAGCGGCTTGTAGGATAGGAGGCGGCCCCGCCCCGGCACCGAGCCCCCGGCCCCCGAGGGAGCGGAGGATAGGGCCGTGCGAGACGCGGTCGATTGTTGACTAGGATTGTGGCGGGGCAAGCTCGCGGCACGGTTTTAGGGGGTGATTATGTAGACAGACGCGACGGCCGCAGGGCCCGCTATTTCGACTTGTAATCCGCCGAGTTTTTCGGGTCCAAAGCCCGATGAGGACCCCCGAGGAGTTCATCGTACGGATGCGGCGTCGTTGCGGTTGGTTAAGGCTTCCGAGACGGAGTCGGTCGAGTTTGCGTCGTACCGGTTGTATAATGTAGGCTGTTAACCGGGTACGAGTCACAGGAGTTATCGAGGGCGCGTGGATGCTCTCCCGGCGGTATGGGACGAGTTTGTGGAGGCCTTTGCGCTTGGCCACTTTACGCCGCCGGAGACGAGGCGAGCCCGAGTCCATAGATTTCTACCTTTGAAGCGAACGGCGGGAGCGTTCGGAACATAGCCTCGAGTTTAATTCTTTGGCTAGATGTGCGCCACCATCGTGGCTAATATGGCGGACGAGGGTACGTGCGCCCGTGTGATGGGATTGGATGAGTATTTGATTGATAGTCGTTCGGCGATGGCGGCCCAGCCAGGGGTGGATATCGCGCGGGTCCAGGCTTATGCCCAGGGCATAGAGGACCGGCACGGGGGGACGTCGGCCGGCGAGGAGTATGATAGGGGCCGACCCGAGAGGCTAGATCTTGCCCGGTTATTCGGGGGGGTCCCGAGGGGCGGGCAGCGCGGCCGATGCGGGTCTTCTCGGCCCGCGCGGTGCACCCCCGCGGTTCCCGGATAGGAGATTTGACAGTACTGGGTATTCAGAAGTCGGGCAGAGCTCCAGGGCTTCAGGTTCACAGACGCGTCGGAGTTCGGGTCAGTCGAGGCCACCTTTGCCTCGGTGTTCTCGCTGTGGTAGGCCTCATTTTGGGGAGTGTCGTTTTGCCACTGATGCTTGTTATTTTGCGGCCGTCCGAGCCATATTATGCGGGGTGTCCCGTGCGAGGTGGTTCGGGTGGTGCGCCCGGCTATTTCGGGTCGATCATTGGTTCGTCTTTTTTAGTAGCCGTGCTCCCTGTGGGCGATATGTCTGCGCACCTGAGCCGCGGTGGTGGAGGCCGCGGCGGAAAGCCCCCGATTCGGCCGCGTCGTTCGAACCCCATGCATGCTTTGGCGAGTAGGCGGGACCCGAGCGGCACAGTGATGCGGCCTACGAGTACATGAATCCTTACTAGAATTTATATTCTTATATGTGTGCGTGTACGTTGTATAATTGTTGCTTAATAGCGGTAGGCGAGATCCGAGGGTTGATAACGCATATTTATAAGAAACGGAGATTAAGGCATGTTCATTGTTATTACGGACCTGGGAGTCTGGGATGGAAAATAGTAATATCCATAGGTTAATATGTAGAATCGGAAGAAGGGTAAAATGGTAATTGTGTTACGAGGGCGTCCTATTAATTCATCAAGACTTTACTTTACTCTAAATTACATGACGAAGGTCATGCGGTTAAGAGAACGCGATTATACTAGCGATAGAACATCGCATTCCATCGGAGTTCCGAGGTTAAGCGTGCTGGAATGAGAGAAATTTTAGGATGGGTGACCCCCTGGGAAGTTTCTGAAAGTCTTACAACTTCAGCCTAAAGAAGCAAATGGGAAGGTAGAGCGATCTAAAGGGACTTAGAATATACTTTGAGTAGACAAAAATTTTAAGAGGTCGCGTAGGGCGGAGCGGACTAGACCGGGGAAAGAAAGAAGAGGCATGTGGAGCCCTAGAATTAGGGTGGATTTGAGTAGCGTTTAGGAATCTTTTGAGAGTGGGATGCTGGCAAGTATGTATATGTACAAAAAAGCGTGTGATACCCTTATATTAGCGGGTGTACGTATTCCGGCAACCAATGTAACGGTATTTGGAAGGCGTCAATCGGACAGGATAACGAAGTTCGATTGAAAGGAAAAATAAACGGCACAAATGTCTCAAGTTGATGCTGTTTTCACGACAAGTTAAGCTTGGGAAGTGTTAATACAATAATACATGGAAAAAGGAAGAAAACGAAAAGATCAACGGCACGGGAATCAAAATGTCGGAACAAAAGTGTTGCTTGAACGAGATTAGAAATGCGGATACAGGGCAAAGTATAATCAAGTAATGATAAGTACACCCGGGGGAAGGAAAGTAGAAATACAAGTGTTGAATAGAGACAATTAACATTACAAAATATTGGATACGGATATTCGGATCACAGGTAAGGTTCCTTGCCGAGACGAATTAATAAGATCTAAACTCAAGAAAAAGGGGCGGAAACTAGAATAGTAATTAAGATAGTGTTGAAAAATGAATTATAGAGACCCTGGATGATGTGATGGTAGAAGGCAGAAACTAAAAAGGGAATATGACCATAGAACGATAACAAGTAACTTACGGAGGCGCGGTGAAGGGTAACGCTACGATGCTGAATTAGAGACCAAATTGTGAACAATAGGATGGTTCGCTAATAACATGGCGACCTATGACTAAGAAGAGAGAAACATAGAACAACCTCCGGTAGTAGGAAGTGAGAACGTTAGAGGAGTGAGTAGAGGAAGGGATAATAGAAGAGTTTGAATTAACGACAAAGAGATAACCCGAGGTAATGCGTTTGGAGTGTTATAAGACCGTTTAAGCGAGATGACTAAAATTAGTTGGCTACCAAAAGAGGGCGAACTTAAGTATTCCACGAAAGGCGTAATAAGATTTGACAAGGAGGAGGAGTCTAACTCAAGATATGTTATGGGCCTTGTTACTTCATGGTACGGTGAGAAGGTAGTGTACTAAAAGACGTGGCCTTCTTAAAGTATTGTAACGGAATAATGGCGGAAAGAAGACAGCTTGAGGAGTGGAAGGGGAGGCATAGAAGAAATCCTATCGGTAGATGAGATTGCATATTATGGCAATAGAGGGAACCCCCGAGATCCTTATACGACTTTATAAGATTAGTTGAACATTCGAGGACGAATGTTCTAAAGGGGGGAAGGATGTTATATCCCGTATTTAGTACGTCGGGATAATCCGAGTCAACTACGGTAAGTCAAGAACAAGACCATTCCGGGATACGAAGTAGAGACTTTATTTGTGTAAAAGTATAAGTCGTGTAGATTTTTAGTGGCGTGGAAACAATAAGAAAACATTTGGGGTCAAAAGGTATTTTTGGAGAATATTTTATTTCATGAAAATGGAAACAACAAAAAAAAAAATATATATATATATATATATAAATAGAGAGAGAGAGAGAGAGAGAGAGAGACCATGTGGCCGGCCACCTTGGTGTGGGCCAAGGGCCACATGAATGATAAATATATGTATATAAGATGACTAATAAGTCATCTTATTCTCTACTTCATTCTCTAGAAATTTCAAGAAACAAAAGTGGAGAGGAGAAGCAATAGGCCATTCGGCCATGGCATACCAAGAAGGAGAAAGGAGAACTTGATCAAGAAATTATTTTCTTTAAGCATTTCAATTCATTAGAAGGTGAGTAACAACATAGAGTGCTTGTTGGAGTGGCAAAACAATAATTTGTTCAAGGCACAAAGAAGCAAGTGGAGAAGACAAGTGCTAAGGTAAGATTTAATCCTTTTCTCATGTGTTATGAATGATTTGTGCATGATATAGTATGTGGAAGTGAATGAATGCATGAAAAATGGCATGTTGGAGCGTGGCCGTAGGTGTGTGTGTGGCCGTGCCTATGTGTGTGTGTAGGTGGTGAAGAATTAATTGTACCTAACATGTTTGTGTGTTGTTGTAGTGTGTAGAAATGGAATGAAAATTATGGAATTTGAAATGAGATGTTGTGGCCGTATGAAGGGGGTTGGAATCGTGTAGATATATATAATGTGTAGTGCCAAGAATGAATGAATTCTATTTAGCGTTTTGGGTTGTTGTCGTTACGAGTTCTATGAGGGAAAATGAGAATTTGATGATTCAAGTTATGTGGTAATGTTTATGGGCTGTTTTAGTGACTAATGTAATTCTTATGTAGATTTTATATTTATGATAATAACATTGTTAACGTGTGGATTGTTGATGGAATTCATGAATTTGGAAGAAGGAGAAGTAGTGTTGTTGTTGCTCTCGGGTTTGGTTTGGTTTCGGGTGGATTGGAGTATTGTTTGGATTTTTTGAAATATTGTGCAAATTGTTTAAAGTATTCTTGAATATTGTTTGTATGGTTTTAGATTGGAAATCGAATGTATAAGCGTTTATGTTGATTTGAATGCGAATAGTCGACCGAATATAATGAAAGGTTGAAGTAAGTATTATGGAATGTTGATGAACTACGTAGAAAAGAGTTGTTAATGTTAGAATGCATTGTGAGTTGACTATTGATGTTGTAGTTTGGTTGTTGGTATGGTTGTTGATGAATTTGGCCGAGTTAAATTCTCGGGGTGTTGCATTCATGTGAAATGCGCCCAATTTTACAGAGAATTTGGTATACGTTTGGAATCGGGTTCTCAAATGCTTTAGCTAATGTTGGTATTCAATGGCATATTGTAGATCTTGGGAAGTTTGCGACGTAAGATTGGGTTGGCTTTGAGAATAGACGAGGTATGTAAAGCTTGTCTTTCCTTTCTTTTGGCATGTCTTAGATCCAAGTAGGTTATGAAATGATTCCGAGGTGCTCTATTCTCGCGATCCGAGCATAATTACGATTCTTAACCGTCCCTTGATATTCATATGTTTGATATAGATGAGCTATGGTTCCTATGCTCCTTGTAGGTTTGGTTTTTTGAATGTTGAATAAAAAGATTGTTTGTGTAAAGGATCCTTGCTTTAAAATTGTTCCTTAACTACGAACGACTGTAACTCTCGCAGACGAGCTCGGATCGCCTCGAAACGTTCGTAGGAGGTTCCATAACGAGTAATAATCCTAATCTTCATAAGCGGGCCCGATTGGTTTGATGCTCGTCCGTGGGCCCGAGACTTTTCTATGTTCGTTTGTAACCGGTTCCTTTGAAAGAACTTAGTCCGAATATCGTCCTAACCCTCGAGCGACTATTATTTAATCATCCGTCGAGTCGGTAACGGCTATTATGATCTTCATTTCCGCAATCTACTTCATACGATTTGGATATGTACCCATGACATCTAAAGTCCTAATGGATGTCGATTAGCGACATTCAAGAAACGTAATTTGACTATTGTTTGGCCTTTAAATGGAAATTCGTTTGATCATTCTGTCGAGTCGATAACGATGATCTGTATGCATATGATTTCTCACTACTCCGCTCGTGCATGTTATGGTTACATCATTCACCGAGTCCCGGGTATGTATTCGTGCACAGACTTCTGAGCATTATTCACCGAGTCCCTCATTAGAGGGCCGGGTTGTTACATCCCGTGTTTTTGCACGTTCGGAAAATTTGGACATAATTGTGATTTGTAAGAATAAGGCCATGCTTTGATTTTACGTGAAGTGTATGTTGTTACTTATGGAAAGTGTTGACACGAGAACATTGGAGAGGGCCAAGGGCAAAATTGGAATCTTGGAAATTTATTTCGGGAAATTGCAACATATGATTTATAAGCAATTGGGCTCAAAAAAAAAATAAGAAAAGAGGCCCAAATAGAGGGGGGTGGCCGGCCAAATGGTGGCCTTGGCCCAACCCATGTAATTAATCACATGATTAATTATATAAGGGGATAAGCCCTTAAGAAACTTCAAGAAATCAAAAGAAAAGAAGAGAAAAGAAAAAAAAGAGCTCTCGGCTCCAAGAGAGAAAGAAGAAGAAGAAAGAAAAAAAATTTCCAAGTCCTTTAGCTTCATCCAAAAATCTTGTTTTTCTTGAATTAGTAGCGAGCTCAAGACGCTCTTCAACGTGATATAATTAGTTAAGCAAAAGAACGACGTTTGCGGCAAATTGAAATTTGAAGAATAAGGTAAGAATTCTATTCTTTCAAGTTATGGAAGGTGTGTGCATGATATAATGATTAGAATTGTATGAGAATTATGAAAGTGTGGCGTGTGTGTGCATGGCATATGTGTGTGTGGAAGATGGATGTGGCCGTGAGCCATAGGATATAGAGAAGTGATGAATTTGATTTTACTTAGCTTGTTAGTTGTGTTGTTGTGACTTTTGTGACGTAAGTAAAGGCTTAGCGACTCAAGTTGGCGTTGAAATGGCATGTAAGCCGTTATGGGAAATTATATGAATACTATATGACTTTTATATAATTGTGGCAATAATGGTCTAAGGTGTGAATCAATGTTGTAGAGGAAATTGGAAGATGACAATGCAATTTCGTAATTTGTTGCAAATTGTAGGAAGTTGGGGTGGAATATGGTTTGATGAAAAACTTGTGTATTTTGAGGAATAATGAGGAATGTGTTTGAAATGCATTTGAATGGTCTCGAATTAGTAGGTAAATATGGAAACGTCGATATTGGATGAAAAGTGTGAAGTTAGAACGGAAGTTGATGTATTATGTTGAAAGAAAGATTATTTATGTTAATATGTGTTTTGTAGCGCTTATTGATGTTGTTGTTGGGTTGTTGTTGATTGTTTTGAGCCGAGTTGAATCTCGGGGATGCTATATATATAGGGGAGGTGCTGCCCAAATTTCTGTAAACAAGAAAGGGCCAAGGATGAATCTCTAAAGACTTATAACTTACAATTGGTAATTGTGACCATTTTAGACTCCGGACGAAACGGAATTGAGCTTAAGCGAGCATAAGACCCGTAAAGGGAGGAAGCTATCCCCCTCCTTCTTTTTGGCAGTCCCGGTATACTAGGCTTGAATTTGAGCCCCGGGGGTTTTTTTACGA
>NC_081352.1:57329441-57340616 GCF_029784015.1 Lycium ferocissimum
TTGACTCAATTTAAAATTAAACCCTTGGGAACCCCAAACCCCAAATTTGACTTTAAGTCATATATCATACTAACTCGACATGGGGAAGGGTCAACAAGGGTATTAGGTCAAAAGCACTATAACGATCAGGTGGGTCGTTACACACAAGTATGTTGTACAAACCAAGCTTAACTGTCACATAGACATGATTGACGTTACCACATCAATAGATTAGAATGAACTAAGTTAGACTGAGCATATTCTGTTCAAGAAAAATTAATTAACTACTTAGCTAAGTACACTAAAACTGATATAACCAGGTTGGACAAACTAAGCATGTTTATATAGGCACAATTTTAATCAAGACATGTTGTTGACACCCAATTTTGGCCCTCCTTTTTATTTAATTAATTTCACTATGCTTCTCAGTCGTGAAAATTCCCCGAAAATGAGTTTGGAATATTTTCGCCAATTATTACACTATTTTTCGAGATATATTTCGCTAAAGTTAAGAACATTTTTTATTGTCTCTTAAAAATGACCAAACATCATATTTTATAATTGAAAAGGACTAAAACATTTTTATATATATAAAATCATTCGGAAAAAATAACAATAATAGTAATGTTGATATTCGTATTGGCATTGGCATTTTTCCTTTAATCTTACTTATTACCGTATTAATCATCTTTTACACTATTTTTTAAAAAAACCAAACGTGTATATTAAATTACTTGTGTCATAATTTATATAGGTATACATTTTGTGGGAATTAATCAAGACGAAGAAGCATATTTTAATTAATTGATTGAAATAGAGGATTAGAATTAATTCACCTACCCATAATATTGGGCCAATTCTCTTCACTAAAATAAAATCAGTGGCCCAACACTTAAACGCCCCAGCCCAGCGCCCCGATGACCCGACCCGGCCCAATCTAAGCCTCCAAATCAGCCAAACCAAACAGCCCCTAAAGCTATTCCCTCTTCAACCAAAAATCAGCCTTAATCCCTAATCCTCTTCAACCTTTCAACGTCACCATCCACCCACCACGACGCCGCCACCACCCCACTCCCCGTCACTTCCATCACTTCACCACCACCACAGTAATATCACAAAATCCGCTACCCACCCCTCTTCTCTTTTCCCACCTCCTTCTCTGAAATTTGCAGGCTCCATGTGTGATTTCAGCCGATTTTTAGGTAAGTCCCATACCCATTTTCATCATCTCATCAGTTGAAAAACGTCTCCCAAAAATTTCCCCCCCTTTCCCTTATTTTTAAAATTTCGAATTCTTGCTTCTTTGTGGAGCTGATTGAAACCCTCAGTTGTTACCTATAAATAGAAGCCCTTAGTGAGATATTTAAAAAAAAGTTCAACATTTGGGAGAAAATCCGGTTATTTTCATAAGTTTTCTGGATAGTTAAAAATCCCCTTAAGTTCAAGAAATTGAAAAAAAAAAATTGCTTTACTTTCAAAGTTTTTTTTAAAGTGTAGAAAATCCCCTTTACGATGGACAAGTTCAAGTGTTGAAAATCGCTTCTTGAACAAACGCTCCACAACTAAAAACTAAGTTGAATTTTCAGAAAGTATTATTCCTAATTCTAAGTTTTTTTTTTTTGGTTGTCGAAATCCCCTCGTTTGGTTCTCGGCTGAGCAAGGATTAGTTCGAACGGATTCAAAGACTCGACGACGACAATAGCCTCGGTTCGCTGTCCTAAAGAAGGTAAACACACTCATCGTCTCTTCGTCTTTAATTTTACAGAAGTAGAAATGTAGTCGTTTAATAGTTCTTGTCGTTCGTTTGGATTTCTGCCTACTTAAATCTCTTTGCTGCTCTGTTTTGTTTAAGTCTGGGATAAAATGGTTAATGAGGATTAATCGCACTTAGAAATGTTAATTACCTAGTCGACTATATGAGCATTGATATTCATTTCGTTTTAAGGTGTTGTTTGCATAAATATTAAAGGATTGTTGTTCCCGTAATATTATCAAGAATCAGTATATATTAATTTAAGTCGGATTGGATAAATCTACTTAATTCTCCTACTCCGAGCATATTGTGAGCTTGAAATCTGTGTTTACTGGCTTTCACAAGCCTTGTGGCTTAAGTTCCGTGTCTCAAAAGTAGTCCTCCTCTCTGTTAAGGTACAACCATGTGTCATGCTAATAAAAATAGGATCCTTTAGTTGAACAACTTGAATGATATGCCCCCTTAATGAATTGCATGAATCTATTTTGGTAAACGCAACTCGACCTCTGTGTGTGGTGGTTACCTTTTAGTATATCTGGGATCATAAGATTGATGTGAATCTTTATGTTTAAATTACAAAGTTATTATAAGTGTTTTGCTTAATACTTTCACATCTTGATTACCGTTTCTTTGTGACAAATAATAACACATCTCTTTGTCTAAAATCTTTATATATATATATAGTCATTGTTTAAAAGAGCTCAGTGTCTTAATCTAAATGACATAAGATTAGAGATGAGCGGATAGTTGTTGGTATACAGCTCTTCTAGTTGATGTAAAAGATCAGTGATCCTTTTTTGACAAATTTGAGAATAGTTGCATTAATTTCAAGAGTCTGTTTGTGTATTTTCTTTTCAACTAAGTGGAGATGATGAATTTGTTGAGTTGCCGTGTTAACAAGTGCTTAAATCAAGGTGACTGATTTTTATTTTTTTTAAATAAATGATGGAAAAAGGTTGTTTTACCTCTTTTAATCTCTAAGTTTGTTGAAACTCATTCCATGTGCTAGTTATGCTTAAAATGGGTTAATTGGTCTGAAGATGTACTATCCTCATATGGTTCGATTAAAATTTGAGGTTGTCTGAAACACTTGCATAGTATCAAGGGATCAAAAAGGGTTTAAATCTGATTAAGCAGAATATTGAATCTAGAAGTTGCTTTATGTCATCTGCTCAGAACAAGAGTTGAAATTTGTTCTCTCCTTCTTGTATAAGTGTAATAACTAAATAGGTTACTCCATTTCTTTGCCATAGCTTAAGTTGTCTTAGCCAGTTCACTAAGGCAGTAGTATACCTCTTTTAGATTTGCCTGAACATCAACTCTATTTGGCTAAAGTTTCTACGTGAAAGGGGTTGTTTGTTTCCCTTTAAATGGAGAATATGTGAAGCAAGTGAAAGACTATATGCGTGTTGAGTCAAAACTTTATTGGATCACCTGAACTTATCTCTGGATTACTGCATTTAACTTTCCAAAAAAAAAAAAAAAATCATATGTATAGTTTGGTTGCTGGTGTACCTCCTTTGGTCTGATTGTTGATATTTAAAACCAAGAAAATGTTCCTCTCTTTTGAGCTTGAATGACTTAATTTTTTTTTAAGATTTTGGAACACTTAAAACTTGCATAAAAAGGAGTGGGGCTGCTATACTCAAGTTCGGGTGCAATCAATATGCTAAATTTTTTTTTTCTTATATGTTATTTTTTAATTACATTTGATTCTTTTATCTATCTCTTAATAATTAAAGTTATATAGATTCCTTTTTCCTTGTTGAGAATTGTTTCTAATCCTTATCTTTATTTTTTTTTTCTTCTTTTTCATGAGGAACCTTGGGAGCATTTGGAGTTATGGCAACTCCGGATTCTGCCCATATCAGAGAACAATCGGTTGCAAGATTTAATCGCTCGTGTCTAGTGTCCCCGTCTTCCTCCCCTCTCTTTAAATTCCGTGCCTTTCGCGTTATCATGTTTATGCCTGTTTATATTTTTGACTAACATTTTTTATGGATTGTATTTGTAGCACATTTATTTCTCGCTTGTATAGGAACTTATGGAAAAATAGTTAAGTATGATGGTAAATTTAGTCACTACTTTTCCTCTCCCCTTGGATAATTAATCTTGGCTTAGGCATGTTAGAAGTGATAATTGCCCATGTTTTTTTTCTCTCAATCTTTTGTCTATCTTGCTGCCAGGTTAAAATGATTTCCGGCTAGGGGAAATTAACTGGAAAAAAAAATGAAGAAATAAAAAATCCTTTTTGAGTTAATTGCTCAACAAACTAACGTTTCTATTTAAATCCATTTTAACAAAATTAGCAATCTAAATTGGGGTCTCAAAAGGGTAAGATCTATATTTCATGGGCAATCATTTTTTATTTGATGCTAACATATGGGGCAGGTCAAATTCTTTGAGTTTAATTAAAAACGTCATATTAGGCTTATGTATAATGGCCAAGTTATTTTACAAGAACTACAAGGTACGTATTTATTTTAGTACACATATACTATCTTATTTTTTAATCAATCTTTTCATTATGCGTGTACTTACCTATATCACGATACTTATGCATATTATTATATTTTTCATCGTTATTTCTAAAAGTACTAGATAGCTAATAGTCTTCAACGCGCGGATTCCGCGTTCGGATTATGGTGTATACATGTAGTTGTAGTTGTATATATATATATATATATACACATACATACTATGTTCAAAATACGATTAATATAATATTGTAGTTTGTCTTTCCGTATCTAGACTTTATTTTATTCGTGTTTGCTACGAAAATTTTTAATACTTTTTAAAAGAAGATTTGTTTAAAGAAAACTATTTTCTTCTCTTTGAGATAAAATAATAGCAATATTTAAGCATCGGTTGATACTTTCAATTTTAATTCGATTAATTTAAAAGTGTAAAATACTTATTATTTTTTATCAAATTTTGATTTGGATAATTCTAATTCAAATTATTAAATTAATTTTACGTGTTTGAAACGAAGCAGTAGAAATTAATTTTTTATTTAAACGAAGAAATGCTATTTTTTAATTTTTTGTAAATATTCTCGGTTTAACTCATTTTACTTGTCATGTTGTCTTTTGCATGGTTTTTAAGGAAACGAATTAGAATTATAATTTGACTAATTTATTTTATTCATTATTTGATCTTCATTTGATATTAATCTCTTTTCACATTTATTAGAGTAAGAATAAAAATAAAAAAAAGTAATTAAATTGTATGTTATTTTTTAAATATATATATTTTAAGTATATTTATTTTAGTAAACATAATAAATATATAAAGCATTTCTATCTACTTTTTAGAAGAGTTGGTAATATAAAGGATTTTTTACTCTTAAGTAAAAAAATAGGACCGAATACGGATGGCGATGTTGCCTCTATAAAGCTGGCTCTTCTATACGTAGTAATAGTAAAGTAATACATATAATTTTTTTTTATCAAAATTTGATTTGGATAATTCTAATTCAAATTATTATATTAATTTTATATGTTTAAGATGAAGCAGTAGAAATTTGATTTTCTATTTAAATGAAGAATTTCTATTTTTTATTTTTTAATAAATATTTTTTGTTTAACTCATTTTACTTGTCATGTTGTTTTTTACATGTTTTTTAAGGAAACGTCAATTAGAATTAGAATTTCACTAATTTACCTTATTAATTATTTGATCTCTATTTAATATTATTTTTTCTTTTATGACATTAATCTCTTTTCACATTTATTAGAGTAAGGAAAAATGAAAAAGTAATTAAATTCTATCTTATTTTAATAAATAAGTATTTTTAAGTATGTTCTTTGTATAATAATTTCATGTGCTCCACTAATGGGTTGATACGCATGTAGAATGAATCAATCATTATTGATTTAATTGTTTGATTTTCTAAGCACTTTTTTAATATTAGTTGTTGTTTAATATATATGGGGCCCACATTTTTTTAGAAGAGTTTGGATGTGGTGGGTTCCACTTTTTTTTCTTTTTTTTTTTTTTCTTTATCTTGGTTGGTGTTTAATATGCATTGTGAAGAACTTCTATTTTTTAAATTTTTAGTAAATATTTTTCGTTTAACTCATTTTATTGTCATTTCCATGTCAAAACTTTATTATATTAGTGTTTGCTAAGAATACAAAGTACGAACTTTTTTTTGACATTGTTTATTTTTTTAATATGAGATTAACTCTTTTTTTATATATATATATATTTTGTCGATATGGGATCTACAAGTTAAAAGACGTATTAATATAACATTGTAGTTTGTGCTTCGTATTTAAAACTTTATTATATTAGTGTTTGCTACGTATACGCATGGTGTTTAATATGGGGCCCACAATTTTTTTAACATTGTTTATTTTTTTTTAATACGGGATTCATTTTTTTTTTTTTTTAGTAAATATTTTTCGTTTAACTCATTTTGTTATTATCGTATCTAAAACTTTATTATATTAGTGTTTAAGAATGTTATGTTTGAACTTTTTTTTTTGACATTGTTTTTTTTTTTAATATGAGATTAACTCTTTTTTTATATATATATATATATTGCTTGATTTTTGTCAATATGGGATACTATGTTCAAAGCACGATTAATATAACATTGTAGTTTTGTTCGTATTTAAAAAACTTTATTATATTAGTGTTTGCTGCGATACGCATGGTGTTTAATATGAGGCCCACAATTTTTTTTTTTAACATTGTTTATTTTTTTTAATACGGGATCATTTTTTTTTTAATATTCTTGATTTTGTTAATATGAGGTCTAATTTTTTTAAAGTGAGTTTGGATGTGATGGGTTTTTTTTAGGGGGAATACAAAATTTATTTTTATTTTTTGTTAGGCCTATTTAATATTTGGGGGGATGGGGGAATTTTTTTTTTTAAATTTAATGGGGGTGTTTATGGGTGGGGGCAAAATTTTTTTTATTTAACGGGGTAAATAAAATTTTTATTTATGGGGAGAGGGCACGACGGACGGCCAGTTTTAAGAAAACTCACTCTCTTCTATATAGTAGAAATACCTTTTACGTATATTTTTTTTATACTATGTATATATTATTTATACTCATAAAAATATACGTTTTAAATCACTCTACATTATATATGCGTGCTGTCTCTTATATACAACAATCATATTGTACCTCATCTTCTAAAATATACACATACGTATAACTTTTTTGGAAAACTATATATATATATATATATATATATATATATATATATATATATATATATATATATATATATTCCTAATACATATAATTTTATATCTTGTCTTAATTGCTTTCCTTTATTATGGGTGTACCAACATACTATTTTCATACTACATACCATACCTCGTACTATCTTATTTTTTGTTAATTCCTTAGTCGCATTTCCTTTTTTTTATTATATGTACACATATAGTATTACCGTGTCGTCATAACTTCTTCTTTTTTTTTAAGCATTCACCTAGGATATACTACCACATACATAGATTATTTTCGTATAAAATATACATCTCCTTATTCTATATTACACATGTTATTCTTATATAAAATAAAATGTCATACATATTTTTCTCATGAATACATTAGCATTAGCTACTTCCTTTATGTATACGCATTTATTCACGTAATTACGATTACATTAAAAACCCTTTTTTTTTATATATACAAATAGTTTTGAAAGAGTAGTTTTCTTTTCCACAATTCTTTAAATAGGTAATAGTAAATAAGAAATAGATAAATAATCCCCCCCTAGTGTTAACTAAACTAAGTTTAAAGACTGTCCTCGGACAGGCTCTGAGGGATGCCTAATACCTTCCCCTCGGGGTAAATAAAACCCTTACCTAGAATCTCACAGGTTTCAAAGACTAAAAAATGGAGTTTACATTTTTACAAATGGTTTCCTAATATTTCCTAAAATTAGGTGGCGACTCTGAAAAATTTACAAAACTAGAGGAAACATAGCCTATAAGTTGTGAACTAGTTTTAATCCGTTAAAAATGGGGCTTGACACATGTTAAGATATGTGTGATACTTGAGACATACTTAACAACCAAATCAAGACTAACACCCATAAGTGTACTTAATACAGATTAGACTAAACATCATATAGCCAATATGTTTTAGAAGACCAAATTAACTGGCACACATTCATATTATTTGACTACTGAATTAAACTAGAAGAACCTACTAAGCTACACTAACATACAAGACCAACTAAATCCAGAACAATACTAGCATACAAATAGGTCTCTCTTTTAAGCTAACTAACATACCCTAATAACACATAATAAGACCAAAGAGAAGAAAACATGAAGGAAAAACACAAAGAATAAGAGGGAAGGGAGAATTACCTCTTTTTTGGGCAGCCTTATATCGAGATTGAACTTGGAGATTTTTGCTCCTCCAAATCCCAAAAACTCAGCCACAAAACCCAGAAAACAAGAGAACACAAATTTTAAAATTTTTACTTGACTCAGAAAAATCTAAAGATCTCAAATATTTTTTGAAACCTTAAGTATTTCGAGTTCTATAGGTATATTCAAATTTTTCATATGCTCAAACTTGTTCTTCAAATAATGTAGAATAGGGTCCTTTAAATAGGAATCCCCAAAACCCCCAAACCCTAGGTTTCACGATGTGGGATAAATCCCAATTTTTGGGATTTCCTCCTTACATATAGCATCGTAGGGCTAGGGTCAAGTGTGAAAAACAAACAAAGGGTCAGATTTCACCCTCAAGTGGTCGATCCATTTGATTCTTCATGAACCAATGATTCATGGATTCAAATCCACAAACAACCAAAAACAATTAAGGCTTCTCAGTTCTATCCATTGCAAAGGCAGAAAAGCATGCAAAAAGGAGAGATAATACCTCGTTGGTAGGGTATCGACGGAGGGTGAAGCATTAATTGTTTTACCCAAAATAGTCGAGCAACAACTGCATAAAGGGAAAGCAAGTGGCCCCTTTGTCATTTTCAGGCCGATGACCACGAGGAGAGAGAGTAGAGCAGCGGCGGCTAGGGTTTCTCTTTCTTTGCATTAAAGGGTCGTTTGGTATCTACTGAAATGGGAAAAAGGGGGGTATTACCGCCTTTAGTCTTGACGTTGGGCCGGGTCATGGCCATTGGGCCTAATCCGACTGACTTAAATTTAAAAGGGAGTTGGGCCTACTCGTGTATACATGTGTATACATGTATATATGGTATATACACATGTGTACACGCGTATATACGCGTATATGAGAGGGTGGAAAACGCAAATTTGAGTTAAATAACAAAATTTAAAGAAGAGGCACTAATTTCATTTCAACTATAGCCAAAATTAAACTAATTTAGTCTAATTAGCCAATTTCAAAACAAAGACGGCTAGTTTTGGCAAAGTTTCAATTATGGCATTAATTGCCTTTAAGTGATAACTTGACTTATTTCAATTATAGCCACTCTGAGCATAAAATTACAATTACACACACAGCTACTTCATGCAAAAAATTAAAAATATTAGAGAAATGGAATAAATCCTATTTAATTAGTCAGATTTCTTGAATTTAAACAGAGTAAAATGCTTGTTAATTGATTTCTAATAATTTAAACAATTAAATAAATAATTGTTTTTAAATTATTCCCTTGATTAATTTGAGCAAATATCTTATAAACTTTGCAAAATATGTAAATTAATTTTCCAAATGATTTATAGTATTATAGAAGCTATTTTACCAAATGAAAGGGCAAAAACATTATCTAAATAATTTTATAAAATCATTAATCATTTTAACTTCTGAAAATACACATTTCACTCCGTTTAATAATCAAGGACTCTAGGTAATTAAAACAAATTATGGGAGGTCAAAAATTAGGTGTCAACACTTTTCAATTTGTTTTTAGCACTCATAAGCAAAGTAGAATTAATTTGTTTAAAAAATGTTGTGTTGAGCAAAATTTGCCTGTTAGAAAAATTTCAAAAGAAGTTTGTACTAGGTAGAATTCTTTACATGAGATGCTACTTGTTGCTCACCAATATCAAAAAACCCCTCAATATGTTTTTAATGCACATCATTATCATCCCAATGAACAAATACAAGATAGTGATTGGAATGAAATTGAAGGGCTATGTACTTTTATAGAAAAAATTTATTTTGCAACAAAAGCATTTTTCGGTCAATACTATTCTACAATTGCAGAAATGTTATTTTATATTTGTGGACTTACAAAACTATTTGCGGAATATAGAGAATGAAACGAACATGAGGAAGCCGTTGATGAAATGATTCTCAAATTTAATTTTTTTTTTCCTATTCCCGATGTTTATTTGATTACTTGTATACTTGACCCGTCTCAAAAATTAAGAGGGGCTCAGGGACTTGTTGAAAAAATTTATTTACAGTCAAAAATTCTTCCTAACGAACATCTAAATGTTGAAGAGTGTAAATGTAGCATAGAATTAAAAGCCAAAATAATGTATAATAATTATAAGTAGAAGTGGAAATGAACGCCCTTCACAAAAAATAAGGCTAAATTTGGCAATAGAAAATTTGATAAATCAATCGATGCTACATGGCTTGGTATTGCTTCTACTCAAAATGAAAGTGATGTTGATACTTATCTTAATCAAGGATTGGAAAGTATCATTGTGGACGACGACGGCAATGAAGATTTATTAGGATGGTGGAGGGAGAGTGGCAAGTCATTTCCATTACTCTCAAAAATGACTCGAGATATCCTAACTATTCAATCATTATCGCAACTTCGGAGGCGCTTTTTAGCGCGGCAAGATTTCAACTTGGAGACCGTACATTCATTAGCACAAGATAGCTTGGAGATTTCGCCTTATTCGGATTGGATCAACGCGAGAAGAAGAAATTGTGGGCTACCAAAATTAACCCGTCAAGAAGAAGAAGAAGCATATGAAGAGATAATCAACACTAACAGCGATGATGGAATGGAATTTATTGTCACGACCCAACTTACGGGCCGTGCGGGCACCTACCATATTACTATCTAGTAGGCGAACCCTTACCAACCAACCCAAAATCCAACGCATTATTATTACCAGTCACGCAATTGATAATCATAATTTAAAATAAAACTTCATAAAAACTCGGTTATTGTTACAATAAAACTAAAAAATTCCCGGGATCTAGTCTAGACAGGTACAAGAGCTCTTATTACACAAGGATAAACAAAATAAACGACACAGCCTCTGCCTAAACTAAGATGAGTAAGGTTGTAGCAAGATGTCCGGAAATCCACAAGGAGAAACTTCAACTTATAACCTGCAACACATCTACACCCCCAAAAAGGATGTAGCAAGAGTAGTATTAGTACACCACACGTACTGGTAAGCATCATAGGTCGACTAAGATTAGTTCACGCAACACACTATAAAATCAGCAAGATAAACAGATAAGTCAGTGTACGCCCCCAAGACTCCCGATATAAATAGTTACCCCAAAACGAACT
>NC_081352.1:57340716-57375045 GCF_029784015.1 Lycium ferocissimum
ATTAGTAGCAGCAGCAGCAGGAGTAGTAGTATTAGTATCAGGTAAGTCAAAATCTTGAAAAAAGGTGAAGAAATTTGGGGAAGGATAATCTTCCAGGGTGGGAAATGGGAAAGAAGAAATTTCCATTAAATATGATTGAATTGAGCTGTGAAAGTATTTGGATTGAAAAAATGTGAACACAAAGAAGAATGAATTGGAGAGAATGAAAGTGGAGGTGTGATTATTATATATGTGGCAGACGCGGTCAAACAGTAAAAGGAAGCGTGTGCGGGGACGCGTTCCTTCTCATTTCAGTTCGTTTTTTACTTAAAGAGAAGATGCCAGCTAGTCCGTACAAGGAATTTCTCGTGTAATGTCCTTTGTACTCGGCTTCCATCAATCCGCAAATACTACGACTAATTTGACTTTTGAGGAAGAAAAAACGAGGCAATCGCTTCGACGGCTATAATCCTTTTGACTATGTGAGAGTGGGGCACATTGTGACATAATCCTATTGGATGATCCGGTTCAGTCGACTTTGACCCCAATTACATATCGATCAGCGAATTTAGAATTTAAAATTTATGAATTTTTATTTATTTTAAATTTTTTAAAAAAGAGACCTACATGGTGACCAAGGAGATTCAAACGCTTGACCAAGAAGGAAGCAAAGCTTAAAGGGTTCCTTCTCGGAACCTACACCAACAACACTTTTTGTTAGTGGATTCTCAAATTGTATTTCTTATATATTACTAGATTTCTCAATACAAATACTAGATCCGCGTGAATTTTTAGGGTTCTCGGGAACTCCCATACAATGGTCTAAATTCGCCCCTGATTACATCTCCTCCAACAAAGAAAAAAGCAGACAAGACTAGTTCCAGTTAGGGGCGTACATGGATCGGGTTGGTTCGGGTTTTTCAAATATCAAACCAAACTAATTGTATCGGGATTTTAAATCTACAAACCAAACCAAACCAAACCAATAAAAGTTGGGCTTTTCAACTTCGAGTTTCTAGGGTTTTTTCGATTTTTTCGAGTAAAATCTTCATATAAAACATATAACTTGTGCTTCAAATATTACTTTAGTCCTAGTAAGATACAAGTATCTACTTAAGAAACTAACACAAAATATAAGATGGGTGATGACATTGCACAAAAATATTCAACAAAAAAGATAATGAAATCACTAAGCCATAATGAAAATGATCAAAATCTAAAGGTACTAAGTCATGCTAAAATAAGTACGGCTAATAAGTATTATTCACATGATTAAATAATAATAAAATAAATCAAATAATGTATTTCCTTTGTCTAAAAATCAATGCAAAACTAAGATTAATAGATATCCAACATTATTGTTATCCCTAGTGTTAGAATTGAATTTCTTTTATTAGCATTAGTATTGATTTGAGCTTTATTTGAATTATTAACATCTATGGGCTATAAAATTTCTTGGACCATTCATTTTTTTAAGTCCAAGCTTGAAATATTTATGAAAAGACAAAAACTACAAAAAATTTAAGAACTATTTATAAATTACATTACTAATAAATGTTTTTATGTATAAAATATTTTTAAAAATTGTATATACGTAATGTCAGGTTGGTTTGGTTCGGTTTGACCTTTTTTAGTTAAAACCAAATCAAAGCCGGGATTTTTTTTCCGGAAAAGGGCCAAAATTACCCCTGAACTTTGGGAAATAGTTCATCCATACCACCCGTTATACTTTAGGGCCAATTATGCCACTGCACGTTTATACTATGGGGTCAATTATACCCTTATGTCTAACGGTACTTGCCACGTGGCATCATCCCGCCCCTTCAAAAATATTTTTCCCTCAAAAAATTCGGGTCGGGTTGGGTTATTTTAGTGGGTAAAAAACTATTTGAGGGGAAAATAATTTTGAAGGGCTGGGATGATGTCACGTGGCAGCTATTAGACATAAGGGTATAATTACCCATAGTATAATATATAGTGGTATAATTGGCCCTAAAGTATACGAAGCGTATGGATGAACTATTTCCCAAAGTTCAGTAGTACTTTTCCATTTTTTTTTTTTTTTTTTCAATACCAAACCAAGTCAAACCAAACCACTAATCGGGTTTTTTTCTCGGTTTGACTCGGATTGTTGGTTTGATGTACATCCCTAGCTGATGTATCATCATGACATTTGCAACAGGGCGGATGTACCATTGTCCGTGCGGATTCATTTGAAACTCATAACTTTCGATATGGAACGTAAATTTATGTGTAAAAATTTATTAAAATTGTAGTAATAAATGGTATGCATAAACCCATAACTTTAAAATATAACGGGTTCAATATTAAAAATCGCAAGAGATTGAATCCGCAAAGTTTAAATCCTGAATCCGCCTATGATTAAGGATGACATTTGAAAAACAGTGGTGCATAGAATTCAATTAAGTGACCCTCTTATCCTAACCTGATCGGAAATTAGGGAGGACATACGAAGAAAACATGAACCAAATTCTCATATAATTGTCTGGATTAAGAAATAGGAAAGAAGAACCTAAATGGAAAAGATATTTATCTCCTTCAACTTGTTACCTAGTTTCAAGTTTAAAGAACAATTTCTTTTCCACAAACTGAATTTTTGACCAAAATAAGCTATTATTTAAACCAATTCACCAAAATAATACGTTTTTAATTTTTTTTACAGAACTAGCATAAACATATTCCTGAGTAACGTATTAGGCATTATTTTATTCAAAAATTCTGACGGGAAAAATAGTCAGGGGTTAACGGTGTTAAAAAGCTAATTAAGTGCTTGTGAGTAACGTATTATGCCTAATACGTTCTTGTCGATGTGACTTTAGAGAATCCGTATACGAGCAATCCTTCTCGTAATACGACATTGATTGATGTTAAAGTCGTAACTCGGAGTTACGATTTTAGGATAAAACGTAGCGACGATTCGTTTCTACCCCAAACTAGGCACGGGCAATCGAATCTTGCGGAGAGAATCACGGCAAATCGGGGAATCCTAGGTCGATTTGACTATAAAACGTGATCAATAGTTACGTTTTAATTGTAAAACGTGACACACGATAACGACACCTTGCTAAAGTCCTCTTCCTTATACTTTTTGAACAAACCACGGATCATTATAAAATATAGTGTATGAAACGAATGTTGAACACATTCCAACAATTTTCGACCAAAGCTTCTACTTGTGTGGCCTATTGTTGGAACAACATTAAAAATTCAACGGTATGAGTTAATTAAGTCAAATATGTTGTAATATGTTAAAATAATACTATAGTTTTAATTTATTTTTGTTATATTAATAATAATAAGTGTCTTATTTTCGCGTGTAGGAGTAAAGATGGCCAATTTTGAACATAATGTGATGGTTGCTTTGTATTGGGGTGGCGAAATAATTCTGAAATGAACGGATTCGGGTATACTGAAGGTGCCAAAATGATTGTTAGCATGTTTATTTCAACGAACTATCTTTGAATTGGTTGAACTATTGCATGAGAAGATGGGGACAAATAGTGAATGTCACGTATATATGATTACGTGAGATGAAAATTGTGGAATCTACGTGAGAGTGCAAAATGTAAAGCGATAAGGTTTGTTACGAAGCTTTGTCATTTTGTGGTGAGGTGATATAATCTCATTTGCTCCTTTCCCCTTTTTGTCATCTTTTTTATTTACCTTTTATTTAAATGTAAAACGAGAAATACTTAATAACTATTCCTAGATAGAGAAAAATATATTATTTAAAAGAAAATAACTAGCTAAACAAAATTAAATCCTAGAAAGCATATTTTTTGTGATTTTTCATTCTTTTGAAACACCAAACTTGTACTCTAGAAATAGTAAATATTTTTGTCCCTCTTCTTATATCAGTAAATAAACCTAATAAATAATATAGAGTAAAATCGACATATCAAGACTAAAATTAAAGAAATATTTAGACACTAGAAGGTGAAACACTCCGGCGAGGATAAAAAATCACGTGTCTACAATCCTTATTGCATACAAGAAACTAATCCCGCTTATGGCAATCTTGTCACAATATATATGAAGTGATAAAAAAGAAAAATGCATAATTTTAGCTTAGTCCTATGGCAAAATATTATTAAGCGACCTGGAGTTTGGTCTTTTTTCCTTATAGTGTATCCTTTTATAAATCAAAATAAAAGCACGTGGAGAAACATATAGTTAGGCTATTTGTAAGGCACATTTGTTTACTAAATTAATCTTTCTTGTCGTAAATATTACTCCATATATCAATAATTACTCAAAACAAAATGCTAAAGATACATATCAGATTTATCAACACAAGGCTGATGGTTCTTCTTAATTGTGAAATATGATGCAAGTGAACAATCCACTAAAAATTGTCATAAAGTATCGTTCGTTGCAGTTGATCAATTTACCACTCAATCACATGCCATTTTGTCATTGTTTGATTTTTGATTTATTGACTTAGTTCGAAATCATGTATCTACTTATAATATATTTTTTCAGCTATTTTAGATAGTTTTGTAGCACGTTGTTTCAAACGTTTTCTAGGAAAAGAAGGACCGCTTTATTTAAATATATTTCACAATGCCATAATTTATAACATGTGTTGCCTATGTATCTAGTATTTTGCGTTATCCATTTAGTTTCCCATAGGCACACAATCCTCTTCTTTTTTCAAGTGTCATGACCCAAAATCACGTGATTGGCACTCAACACTCTATCCGCAGCGAGCGAACCAATCCCATATGATATGACCCAACCATATGCACATAACTCAACATTCAAGTTCCACTATGAAAACCAAGCATGAAACAATGTTTCGGGACCCCAAATTGGGTTGTAAAGTAATTGACATCTGACATTTATTATCCGTCAAGTAAATCATGAACTAGTTGATTTATAATTTCTGATACTTCCAACGTAAGAAATTAATCACTAAAAAACATTATTACTAGTAATGTTTGGAATGCGAATAAAAACTCAACATAATAACGTCAAAAAACTAAGCGATCGACAATCATCGACCTCTAAAACTAAAAATTTGAATGCATAAGCTATGACATTTCCCGAATATAGTATGTAAGTTTAAGAATTAGTTCATAATTTAAAAGAGTCTACTCTGTAGAAAGAAATCAATGGAGTTTGGGAACTAGATAACAAAGTGTAGAATTAATTATGAACCTCATCACTTACATTCCTAACACTTGCCACACGATGTAGTATGTCGGCCAAACCGACTAAGTACCACCTGTAGGGCACCCAGTAAGTCCCGTTGACAACCCATGAAACAAGACTAACCTAGGATAAATAATTACAACAAAATGTAGTGAAGTAAATGAAGCCATTCATTTAACCAACCAATTCAATAAGCGGAAACTGAGTCATGAAATCTAAGCTATGCATTGAAGCTGAATTTAACCGAAGACATGTATTTTAAAAAAGTTTAACAAACAATGACATTTGCAAGTGTGGGAATAGTTGGCCTACCCCTAGCCCTGACGGTATTCACACTTGGGGAGGATGCAATCAAATTGGTATCTAGGTTGACATGACCTGTCGTAAGCCCTTGATCTCACATCTATGATTATCAACATACTTTCCTATCTTCCAAAGGTTATTTCCAACCTTCCGACCTCGAAGAAACCATAGACAACCTAATAAATTATAAAACTTGCATCTCACAACCCATAGACTTTTGTTTGACGTTATCACCTCAAACTCTTTATTTTGCGCAAACTCCAAATCGTCACGGCCCGTTTCAATTTTGCTTTTTGCTAAAATACATATTCTTTTCCAAGTCTTTGTTGGCATCCTCGGAAAAAATCGAACAACATCCCGTCTCGGATTCTCGTGTAGAAATGAAAATATCTTCCTCGTTCTCCAATGTCGTAAGTAGGGTATATCATGACATGGAATTTCGGACACACCATGACCAAATTGATTATGAGGATTTACACCAATATTATTTTGAAGTAAATCTCCACTATCATCGATATATTCATCGATTTACATTTTGCACTCTCACGTAGATTCCACAATTTTCATCTGCACAGAATCATATATACGTGACATTCACTATTTGTCCCCATCTTCTCATGCAATAGTTCAACCAATTCAGCATAGTTCGTTGAAATAAACATGCTAACAATCATTTTGGCACCTTCGGTATACGAATCCGTTCATTTCGCAATTATTTCGCCACCCCAATACAAAGCAACCATCACATTATGTTCAAAATTGGCCATCTTTACTCCTACACGCGAAAATAAGACACTTATTATTATTAATATAACGAGAAAAATAAATTAAAACTATAGTATTATTTTAACATATTACAACATATTTGACTTAATTAACTCATACCGTTGAATTTTTTAATGTTGTTCCAACAATAGGCCACACAGTAGAAGCTTTGCTGAAAATTGTTGGAATGTGTTTGAACATTCGTTTCATACACTATATTTTATAATGATCTGTGGTTTGTTCAAAAAGTATAAGGAAGAGGGACTTTAGCAGTGTGTCGTTATTGTGTGTCACGTTTTACAATTAAAACGTAACTATTGATCACGTTTTATAGTCAAATCAGTCAGAAGGATTCCCAATTTGCAGGATTCTCTGCAAGATTCGATTGCCCGTGCCTAGTTTGGGTAGAAACGTAAGCGTCGATTCGGTTTTATCCTAAAATCGTAACTCCGAGTTACGACTTTAACATCAATCAATGTCAGATTACGGAGAAGGATTGCTCGTATATGGATTCTCTAAAGTCGTTACTGACAGTAACGTATTAGGCATAATACGTTACTCACAATTCTAATTAGCTTTTAACACCGTTAACTTGAGCTATTTTTCCGTCGAAATTTTTGAATAAAATAATGCCTAATACGTTACTCAGGAATACGTTTATGCTAGTTCTGTAAAAAAAATTAAAAACGTATTATTTTGGTGAATTGGTTTAAATAATAGCTTATTTTGGTCAAAACTCCCCACAAACTACCAGCTTCTAGGGATGATGTAAGTCAATAATACTGATTTCATATAAAGACCAAACAATACAATGTTATGCCACCATGCTGAGGAAATGCATTTCTAGCTTAATTAGAGGAAAAAAGGACGAAAAATCTGACATGTTGACCAATTAATAGTTTACATGTTAAATACCTTATTATTGCAGAGAGTGTTTTCATCAGTGCTGTGTGCAGTCAAACATAACTGTTGGTGAGAACACTATACTAACATTAATCTGAAGCGAGTCAACCTAAATGCTTGCCTTTCTTAATTCCGCTAACAGTGTCCACCGGCCAAGTTCTAAACAGAACAGTGGTCCCTATTATAGAATTTTAATCCAACAAAACACACCTCTTGTATTGGTTTTTTCTGGCTAGGACCATGTTATCTTTTTTTCTTTTTCTCTTTGTAGCCAGTTAAGTACTTTGTACATTTAAAAATGAGATTTATATCACCAATATGGACACTCTTAACTATTGTTTGTAACGAGAAAGCTTACTTGCTTAAGTACCACATAAAGTAGGTCGGAAAAAATAAAGGTCAGGGGACATAATATTGCTTCTATGATACTTAGGTTTATTTAAGTGTGACATTTTATTACAAAAAGATAGTATTTAATAACCTCTTAACAAGAAGTTTGAGTATCCATTTTAATGCCTTAAATTGAAGCAGAGCGAAATGGGAAATGAAACTTTAGGGTCACACCAGTCTAAGCCTTGATGGTCAAACTGTCGCGACCCATTTTGGCTAAGTCGTGCGGCCACTTATCTTTCCCACCTCGGTAAGCGAACTCTCAACCCAACGATAATAAAGGCATAAATAAATCAATTTAGCGGAAGAGAATAATTCACGTAAGTCTTATGATAATAATATAGAAGAAAGTGCGAAAATAAGAAATACACCCAGGGTCTGGTCTAATCCATACAAGAGCATCTAAATGAAAATATACAATTCTGGAATATAATAATACATCAAGTCTGTATATGTCTCAGAATGAAAAAGTAAGACATAGTAAGAGGAGTCTTCAAGGTAACGAACGTCTCGTGCTCACCCTGGAAACTAACCACGGGAGATGGAAGCAGATCCAACCTGGAACTCTGCATTCATAAAAGAATGCAGCAAGTGCAAGTCAGTATAAAACCACAGTACTGGTAGGTATCACCAGCCGACTAAGTATAGCTAACATAATTCAGATAATAAAGCAGGATAGACAGATAAATCAACAAGTATAAGTCAAACACTGATCATAACCAAGTATCCCTCATTACCTAGGTTGAAGCATCTAAACCCAAATGTGCCAAGTTTCAATATGTCCAATCCAAAATCAACAACACAACTAAATCACCAGATCATCACAATATAAGCCAAAATGCAGTGCAATACAATGATGTAAGAATGCCAATGCAATGTTATGTACACATGTACTCCGGACGGAAGTATCGACGTCCCGGTAGCACAACCCATAGGGGACCCGCGAAGTCCATGTACTCACTCAATCCACGATTCCGGGACAGTCATCGGACTCTCACATCACTCCACACAATCCAGGATTCCGGGACAACCACCGGACATCGGACTACTCACATCACTCGCACACAATCCACGATTCCGGGACAACCATCGGATATCGGACTACTCACATCCCTCTCTTGCAAACTGAGCTCAGCTCATCACAATATTTTATCAAGTATCAACAATGTATCAACAATATATCATGAGAGATGTGAATGCGTACGATGTATGAGTCAACATGAATAATCAGATCAATATCACAAGTACCAAGCATGGGTACGCCAACAATATCATGAAAGACTACGCGAGTCATATAGAACACTATCCTCGTAATCAATGCCAACAAGGGAGGCACCACAATATCATGAACAAAATATCTCAATAGTCTCCAACATCTACTATCACTACGCGGCATCAAGCCCACAACAATTAAACAAATCAATCACAACGGGGTAGCTAGCCCCAATCACACAACAGGGCCTAACCTAATACAATATCCAGCCCAACTTCATACCCAAAGGTTTACATGCTTTCTCTGACAATATAATCTAAATATATGTTTCGCTACACGAAGTCTCACCAAGGGTAAGCCATAACCTACCTGGATGGCCGAACAACAAAACATCAACAATCACTCCTTCGCTTTCCCCTTCCGCTGAGCCTCAAGATCAAGAATGTCTAGGCATATTCGAAATCTAAATTAGAAATCATGAAGATCAATACCTATATTGCTATCATTCAATTTAGGTCAAAACCCAACCCCAGAATTTGGGGAAACGAGGCTCACAAGGTCAAAACGAGAAATTTGGGGCTAAAATATCAAATTAAACGCTAGGTGATCAAAACTCATCAACTAATTGCTAAATTAACTCAAGGATTCACCCAATTTCGAAATTCAAGCAAAACCCCCAATTTTGGGTAGAAACCCTAACTCTTAGATTCAAAAATTCAACATTAATAATGGGAGATATATGATTAACAACCTTAGATACATCATAATCTAGCATAAACCCAATCAATTTCATCATTAATAAGCCTAGATAGAAAATCCATCAAACCCCACTTTTAATCTTCCATTACTAATGAACTAACAAGGAAAAGGGGTTCTAAGATGATTAGGATTAATGAATTAGCAAGAAGGTTAGGAGGACTTACCACCAAGAACTTTAACCAATAATCCCCAAGAATAGTTCCCAAGCGCTCAAATTTCGTAATGGTATTAAATGATAGACTAAGGGCTTTTAACACTTCATTTAATGAACTAACTACCCGTCACCCGATTTCGCGACACTGATACCGCTCCAGCGGTACCATGACCGCTACAACAGTCATGCCCAATTGGCAAGGACCACTCCAGTGGCAGGGTGACCACTTCAGCGGTACCGCTGCCGCCAAAGCGAGCACCAGACACCAGAAACTTCCCCCCAAGTTTCACACTTCAACTTGAATTTCCGATTAATTCTCGAGGCCATCTGCTCACAAACCACATACACAGACACACATAAAAACACGCTACGAACGCGCTCGTGGCCTCGGAATTCCCAACGGAGGTCTCGTTGACCGAGTCAACCCCCGATACCTCAATTCCAACTTCCCAACCCAAGTCCCAAAATGCATCCGAGTGCATTGGGAATCAAACCAGATATACACACAAGTTCTAAACGACCATCCGGACCTCTCGGAATCGACGGATTTTCGAAAAAGGTCCGTTTACCTAAAAGTCAACTTTGAGTCAACTCTTTTTCGCTTAAAGCCCAAATTTCACAAAAAGTCGCTCGAATCAAATCTAGACACCTCGGGAAGCGTGTCAACGGTCCCCTCGGGTCAAAAGTGAGCTAACCAAGCTCAGAAGAGGGACGGAAGTGCCGGAAGGACTATAACGACCAAACGGGTCGTTACACAAATTAAAGGAAATGCTTTTGTTAAAACTAGTTCCTTCCTGTGAAACAAGTATCCACTATCCTATCTACATGAATTATTATTTATTGGTGAGGTAATTGACTATTAGGGTGTAGAAGTTCATTAATAAAAAAATGTCCGGAGATTATCATGAAGTACAGATTAGAGTAAAGCCCTGAACCGTGCAAGTCTCTCAAGTTTCTCTATGATTCAGAATTATAAACAGAAGAAGCAAAACACATAAATAATGTAACAACAATTCAAGTTTAATTTGGTATCAAAAATTTTGCATTTCTGTCAGAAAGTACACCCAATACATGTCGGTATCCAATCCTTCAGTAAATCAAATCTTCTATAAGAGTTTACAGTATTGTACTTATTCTATAACATGACATCAAATGCCATACAAAAAACTCACCCCCTGCCCGTTATAGAAAAAAACTTGAGCCAATCCTTGAAACAGGATACAAAATTTTGGCAAAGTTAAAAACATAAGTACTATTTGTTACTATAGGAAATTGGTGCCAGCGTGGTTATGGTGTAAGAGCTTGTGAGCAATCTGATCCCTAGCCTTCACAGCATTCATTGATCTGACTATATTTTCTGGCACCATTTCATCATCAAACAAATCAAACCTTAAATCTTGGCTTAATTCTTCACCTCTCATCTCACAAATATTGTGCAATACACAACAAGCCCCAAGAACAACAGGCAAATCTTGAAGTTTCACTTCTGTTCTCTTCTGCAAGCAACTCCACCTTGCTTTCATTCGCATAAACGCTTCTTTAGCAACCTTTTGAATGTCTCCAACTTTCTCATTAAAAGCATGTTGAGTCCAAGTAAGATTTTGTCGAGTATAAGGAGCCAAAACCCAATCCATTAATGGAAACCCCGAATTTCCAACAACATAAACATCTTTCAACAACCCCCTATTTGCTCTTTGAAAAAGAGCTGATTTTTCCAAGACTTTGTCATCAGACATTGAACCAGGCCAACCGATACAAACGTCAGTAAAAATCCCTTTAGGATCAACAACACCTTGAACTGTAACAGAATATGAAGTCTTTTGATTCCTCTCTGTATGCCTTTTGTTGAAATAAGCAGCTACACTTACCTTTGGTGCAATAATTGGAACATGTGTTGTGTAAATTGATCCACCAACATTTGGCATCCCAGATAACATCTGAAATTCCTGTTTGATTTCATTCATCTTGTTATCATTAGGCCATTGAACAAATTTAGGCATGAGTACACCTTTAATAGCAGTGCAAACTTCAAGAACAAGCTTGTGACACGTTGATATGCCAAGACCAAAACGCTTTGAAACTTCACGAAGTGGTTCACCTGTAGCTAATCTCCAAATGCACACAGCAACCCGTTGACGAACTGGAATTGCTTGACGTAGCATTGTGTCTTTTTTTGTCACTACTGATTCCAATTCATCACATATCATATCAAATGTTGCTTTGCTCATTCTAAACGCTTTTTTAAACTCTTCTTCAGGGAAATCAGGACTATTGCATTGTTCCCACCATGCTTTTGACCTGTCTTTTACCCATAATCTCCTTTGTTGTGGTGGCTGAGAATTAGACTCCTCTTCAGTTGAGATAAATTCAGTTGAATTTTGACGACCCCTTTTGTTGTTATTAACCACCAATGGCTTTGGGGCTTCCATTTCTTGATTCGAAAAGTCAACAGATTGATTTGCAAATGACTGATCCATTTTTGGGTTAATTTTCTCTTCTCGTTGGTTGTCAAATCCCAAGAATTTGCTCAGTATATCTTCAACAACTGGATTGAAATCAAAATCAAAATCAAAATCATCAGTTCTTGGTTTCTTGGGAAGTGGTTGAGAAGCAAAAGTACTAGTAGTAGTAGGAGGAGGAGGAGGAGCAATAGTAGTAGTAGTAGTGTCAGGCAAGTCAAAGTCTTGAAAAAAAGTGAAGAAATTTTGGGAAGTATAATCTTCTTGGGTGGGAAATGGGAAAGAAGAAATTTCCATTATATATCTGAAAAGTGTATTGAATTTGAGGTGTGAAAGTTATTGAATTGAGAGAATTAAAGAATGTGAACACAAAAAAGAAGGAATTGGAGCAGAATGGAAATGGAGGTGTGATATATATACGTTGCAGACACGGTCATATGAGTAAAAGGAAACGTGTGCAGGACGTACGTTGTTAAGGAAGTTTCTGGGTATGGGGTGAGTGGGGTGAAAACGGGGGTGGGGTAAGGGGGGGGGGGGTTTGACGGTGACTTGGACTGAGAAATGGACAAAATCGGCGTTTAATAAAGAAGCTTACGCGGCTGGGGATGTAAGAAACCAAAAGGCATCATTTTGGCCACGTTTGGAAATTCAGCGAGGAAGAAGGAACTTTCCCAAATAATTCCTTTGATAACTTTTGCCAGATAAACTTATTTATCTATGTTTAGGAATAATTTAATTTTGTATCTAGTCAAGTAAATTTCTAGAATTTATTTTAGTATACAAATTTAAAAATCTTCTTTTCATTCTTAAATTCCACAATCAACACACAATCAAACAATGTCACATAGATTGGGTAGACAGAACAATACATTATTATAATAATACAATAAACGTTTTAAACATAATATTATTACTTAATATAATACTCTATTATTATGTAATATTATTATTGAGTCAATATTTTTTACTTAATAACTTAATATTATACTTTTATTTTGTGTTGGCAATTTGGCTCCAGAGATTTTGCGGCTAGACGTAATTACCAAATCACGATGATTTGTGAAGTTGAAGTTTGTTTGAACGTCTGATTTGGATTTCTTAAATGTATTTTTTTTATAGACATTAAAATCCCACAAGTTATGAAAACCATAAAAACTTTCTCAATTCTTATACAATCTTCCAAACGAAAATAAGTCACAGTTCATAACAAAATTAATACACTACTAGAAGGCCTTCTCTCAAAAATACAACATCAATTGATCAAACTTTAGTTCAATAAAATGAAACATTGAACGCAAGGTGCTTATAAAGTTAACTACTCTTTAATATAATCGCTCTAAATACCATTGCAGTAACAGAATTTGTTATAAATATAATATCAACTTGTAGATCTTTTAATATTAATATTTGATATAAATGGTTGATATATATACCAACTTATGGATCTATTTACAAAACATAAACTTATGGGACAACTTTACATTTAAAAAATTTGAAATCTTAATTTGGAATCCCAAATCATGCTTTTTTGAATGATTTGGTTCATCTCATGAGATGAAAATCGCATGTCCGAACACTTACTTATAACGTACTTACAATTTATTTTATTTTTTATTCTATTTATGACAAGTAATTGATGACCTCCGAAATCTAGTTTATCCACCACATTTAGCCTTTGTGATCTAGTATACTCCACATTTTGTCTAAATAAAGAGGTAGTAAAAAGGAGTTAAATGCATATTATCAGAAATATAATAACAACATTTTAGAATTAATCTTCCCACCAATCCTTCGTAGATGGATATATTGAATCATTTACGATCTGAATAAAAAATTAGTTATTGTATTATCTTCAGATCTCTTATATATAAAAATAAAAATAGCTTATAAAAAAGATATAAAAATGAAAAATAGACTATAAAATTAATTGGTGAAAGAAAATAAAAAGTGACATCCATATCATATTCTACAAGGAGAGACTGTGAACGTTTTGGATTAGACGGGCTTATGATTCTAACATAAAACGCTTTTATTTTTTAAGTGTTTTATGGTAAGGGCCAAAAGCCATTTTATTGCATAAAATAAGCCCAAAAAATAATTGGCGCATTTGACTTAGCTTATCTAAACGCTTATAAGTTTAAAAACATAATTAAACCCAAAAATATAAGTTAGTCTACCCAATTTTTTTTTTTTTTTTTTTCGCTTATAAGTCAAGCGCCTTTTTTAGCTGTTCAGTCGTCAAATTTTTAAAGCCATTTTGTGCTTAAAATAAGCCCCCAAAAAATTAATTGGGTTTGTTTGGCTTAACTTATCTAAAGCGGGCTATAAAAAACGTTTTTATAAGCCAAAAAAAAATAAGTTGGACTACCAACTTTTTTTTTTTTTTTTTTTTTTTTTTGCTTATAAGCTGTTTAAGAACTATAAAACTACTTTTTAAATCATCAAACGGGCTCTTTTAAGTCCATCCAAATAGGCTCTATGAGTCTATGATGGATAGTGATAAGTTGGTACTTTACCATTTTCTACATGATATTCGGAGTTTTTATTGTGTTAATGGATAAAAATAGTACACTTATTATAATTTTATTGTATAATTATGGTCGTATATGTTCGAAAAGAATTTTGGTTGAAAAACAAGTCAAAAAAAGGTTAAATTGAAGAAAACGAGAAAAACTAGCTAGAAGAGCAAAGAGTGACCGTAAAACATAAATCTGAAAATTTGAAGGTTATTTTTGTCATTCTTTATCGAGAAAATTATGGAATTCATAAAAGCAAGACATTGGAGACATAATTGTCATCTTTGGCCGTTTTTCGAAACCTAGAGTTCATCAACAACCCACTTGTATGAGAAAGATTGGTACCTTAACGGGCGATTACGTCTCTTTCTTCAATTTTTGTTTTATATGAATATTTAGTCATGTAGTTGTTAATCATTCGATTGAATATTGTATTCAGATCTTATTAAAATACTTCCGTTGTGCAAGCTGATGGTGAGGAAAATAATGCAGTACGAATCGAGTGGTCTTATGCATAAACATGCTAACAGTAAAGACAGTAGAAGCATGATTAGACACATTTACCTCCAAATTAGTGGCGGATGTAGCATGATAGGTTGGGGTTTGATAATGAATCGAATTGGAGAAGAACCAATTCAATCCAAAAACGCGAAATTTAAAGATACGAAGAAAAGGGGATGAGAAAAGAGGATAAATACTTGACCTGAATGGGGGAAATCCTATAGACAAATCTAGGTATATGAAACCTAAACCCTTCTAATTTGAATTCAACAACCCAAAAGAACCAAAGCAATATGAATTCAAGGCAAGATAGTTTGATGAAATCCACAAACGAACAATCTTCATGAAATCATTGGAAATAAACGGCTAAAGACCAACAATGGAATCCACCATCAATCTACTAAACTAAATGCAATCCCTAGCTAAACAAACTAACTTTTATAATCTTATCATCACTCAATTATTCATCATCCAAAATCTAAGTAATGAAATGAAAGACAAGTTATATATACAAGCTAAGTAAATAAGACTAATAGACAATTACAATGCTACCCTTAATGAAATAAGGGCATTGTTTGACTAGCCTTTCTCTTGAGTGTTTTCCATTCAAGTTACTGGCCCTCAATGTCAAACACGTGCTTCCCGTACATAGATGGCCCTCTAATCAAACTTGCATGCATGGCCTTCTTGCAAGCATTACCTTCGTTGCACAAGTAGCCAACTCCCGATCTTGTCCAAGTTTGCGAATGTATCCAATTTGCAGAAATGTCCCTATTTGCACGTTTGGCCACTTTGCGCATTTGGTCCCCTTTCTAGTAAATTTTCTCTTCAATCAACTCCCAAGCCACCTTCGACACATCATAAGCCATCTTGTGTGGCTTGTAGGAGCCTCCAAAGGCCTTCAATGCTATCCTTATCATCCATGCCGCTGTAACTTGAAGTTCCATAACTTTGCTTTGGATGTAAGTCTTTAGATGAAGTGTGCCATGTAGGATCATATCATCCTCCCCTTCTTCAAAAGGATTAGTCCTCGAATCCGAACCTAGAAAAACCCAAGGGAAGACACACAAAAACATACTCCTCAAGAATTGAGGGTTAGCACAAAGTAATAACCACACATACATGCCAAGGATGCACAAATTTGTTGTACAACCACACATCAATAGCAATCATGACTAACAAGTGCACACATGAGGTATCAAGAAGTTGATTCCTCCAAGGTTCATGACATAAGAATGAAGTAATAAAACCAATGGATGCAAAATACAAAGCATGTAATACTACATTGGTTCTATTTGACATGAAGCACTATGGAAACTCATTTTCCAAACAAGGTGTTCCTAAATCCAACAAGGTAACACCCGGGTCAAATGGGAAGTATAGCCACCTACTAAGGTCAATAAAACAACCAACTACCCCACAAGTACCTTCCCCAATATAAGATGCACCTCCAACACAAATAAGAGCGTCATCATATGCAAACAAGTAATAAAGAAAGGTATCACTTAAGACAACTTCCTCATCTATGTCATCCCCCAATGTAGCCTCACTATTAGGTTCAAGAATAAGATTATTCGGTAGGCTATTATGAAGTTGAACATGAAAGGAAGAATTTCCAATTTCTAAACAAGAATCACTTTCCTTTGTAACACTTTCCTTCCCTACAAATAGATCACAATCCTTCAAAGGAAGATCTCCATCATGGGAAAGAGTGTCATCACTCCATACTGGTTACATATCAAAAGATAGTCTCCAAAAGAAACTAAATGCTCAATATTACCAACATTCCACTAGGTTCATCCTTCCCAATAATCATGTCAATATCAAATAACGCATTATCTGTAAAGAGAGAAGGATCAATTAACATTGAAGTATCAAAGCATGCAATTCCACTCTCATAAAGACAATGGTCACTTTCCACAATACTTTCATGCACACGACTAGGTAAATGATCATTTGTACCAACATCATCACTAAATTGAGGGTCATTAAGCAGATCAAAAGGTTCCTCAAATAGTGGATTTTCATAGCAAACAAATTGATCAACACAATCAACCACACTAGTTGGACGCAAATTGATCTTGTGTAGAAGAATCGATCATCGCTTAGATCAACTAGCGGGTGTCCTAACAACTCACATGTCAATGTACTAACATGAAAATCAAGAGAATCAACACTAAGTGGACACAATTTGAACTAAAAAAAAAAGTCAACATAGTCATCAATAGGATCAACTAGTGTTGGACCATCCATTTCAACGACATTGTCAATTGTCATTATAGCACTAAGCTCATCACAAGGCAAAGACTCATTAAGCTCAATTAAGGACAAGCCATCAATTACACTCACTTCAACAACATGATCAATCACATCATTTGTGGTGTTAAGATTAGCTATTTTACCTTGAAGTTCACATTCACCTCTTTTGCCTTGGGTTTCAACTTTGGAGCTTGTTTGCTCCTTTGGGAAGCTCTCAACCACCTCAAGAACCTTCAAAGGTTGAGAGTCATCATTAGGTTTTCTTCCGAGAATACCTGCACTATCATTAAGACCACTAGAGAAGAAAGAAAAGTCATAAGGGTTAGATAAAGGCTGTGACAACTCCCTCACATCACTCCTCACATCCTCTCCTTTTTCCTCTCTAGAGTTGTCATTTTTCACCCTTTTACTCCTCTCAATCTTTTCTCTCACAGTTTGTTGGGCCTTGTGGACTTGTTCTTGCATTTGGAGAACTAGCTCTGTCATTTCCTTGAGGTTTTCTTTTGCCCCTTTTATATTATCTCCTATGCACTTGAAGTCTTCTCTTATCTCCTCGAACCCACCACTTGTGCCTGTCTCTTTTTTTGGGTTTATTCCTCGCTTGAGGCCCCTTATTCCTCCTACTTCCTTCACCTATCGTCACTCTTCTCCTACCTTCCATAACATAACCACCTTGAGAACATGGTAACCTCAGATTAGGATAAGAGTAACGATTCATTGCATTCCTTGAGCAGGGATAAGATGTCGGATTTGAGTAACCGCCATAAGGACTTCCATACCCGACATGTTGGTCATCTCCCCTCAACACTTCTCTCCTCCTACCCTCCACATCATAACCATATTGGGAACATGGTAACTCCGGACAGATAAGAATTATTCATTGTGTTTCTCGATGAGGAAATGTATACTCTCTCTTTCTAGGCGGACTCTATTCGGCCCAATCCACACACTTATACCTTTTTGCTTGGAATAGGAAGTATCACAAGCCGATGTACGTGAATATCTACAAGAAGATCCCTCATAAGAATTATATGCAATCCAATTATCTTCACAAGTATATGCACCACAAAGCGCATAGCCATTAGGCTCATAATCATCACATTCTTCCCATTCTTGCAAATTCTCACCGAGTGGTTCATATCGAAAGTGTGAGGAAGGAGCATACCTCAATTCGCCCCCATGTCCATGGCGTGTAGTATGAGACTCTTCATGCTCACATCCACCATAGGACTCGTCGTGATACTCATCTACTCCTTCTTCTTCATAAGCCTCATGAGGTGTTGCCTCACAATTGCCCTCGGAGTAGTATTCTCCACCCTCGTACAAGTTATGATCACATCGACCATATTCTTCATTCGGTCTATGAGCACCATCACCATCATATTCATTGTAAGAATAGTGATGCTCATATCCCATGTCATCTCTCTTATAGCCTCCATCACCCTCATAGTCATACCCTCCATTGCTAGAGGCATAACCTTCAAAATCATCTCCACATGACTCGGAAGCTATGGATGACATCCTTATCTCTCCTTATCCTTGTGTCTCCTCTTCGTATACCTACAAAACGAGCAAACAAGATTAGTAGCAAAAGCTCATCACGTCACTCGTATTTGCACTCAAACTTACCTCTCAACCTAAGCTTCTTCCAAGGTTGGTCAAGAATCCTTTTAATCCAATTCAATTCACAAGATTGCTAACCTTTGTGGAGGAATAGATTTTTGTTAATCGAAAGATGGACGACTCGATAAAGCAAAAGAACTTGAGCCAAAGAAGTTTCAACGAGGTTAAAACGAGAAAAGCTTGAAAAAGAATTAGCACGAAAGAAAGACGGACTCAAGAACTAGCATACATAAGCAGGACAATTACTAAGTGCACACTAGTTGTAGGGAACAAGAAAAAAGAAATGCTTAAATTGGGAACGAAATAAAATTTCGGGCCCGAGTAGGTGATAACTTGAAAACATGGCCGTGAAGCCCCAATTGATCTAAGGTATCAATTTGAAATAATGAAATTTTTGAAATTTCTGTACTCTTTTTTTTTTTTTTGCTCCCTATCAAAGGATTAGGGACGCAAAACCAACAAGCAATCCCAAGAAATTTTCTGGAATTGAAATGAATTAAGAACAAGATTTGAGGCTTGGGAAATCAAAGAAAAGAGATGGAAGTGAAAGAAATCAAACCAAGAATTACGGTTGAAATACCCTTTATACGGTTGGAAATGAGTGATATACGGTCCGTATATTTTTGACGGTCCATCAATAGGACCGTATATTGGCAACAGTAGCTTGTGAATGGTAGCTCCAATTTACGGTGGGAATTGTACGGGCCGTATATTTTATACGATCTGTATATACTCAACGTATATCAAGAATAGTAAGCTCGTAAAATTGTACTCAATCTACGGTGGGCTTTATACGGTCCGTATAGTAAATACGGTCCGTCAAATTGTATCTGTAGATCTTTAACAGTGTCCTATGTTGTTGGATGCAATTTTATGTCCTCAATATACGGTTCGTCAATTGTATACGGTCCGTGAAATTGGACCGTATATGGCCTTTTGGAATGACGTCTTGTTCGTCGTATATGAACTTTGGCTAGGTTTTCTTGACCTTTTCTTGACTTGTTGGACCCACACAACCTAATATTTTCCCTTTTGGGGTAGAAAAACACCTTTTGACAACTTTGAAAAAATATTTTGGATCAAACGCACCCTTTGGTCATCTTCTTCCTTATGAAGATATGAAGATCTTCAAGAACATCAAGAACATTGAAATTTTCAATGTACCCCAAATCAACTGTTTTTTTGTCTCAAATTTCAGATCTAAGCTCCATTTGATTTGGAGAACAAAGCCCACTAACCAATTAGCTTCAATTTCAACTCAATCACCAAACTCACTTTTTGAGTTTTTCAAGTTCTTCAAGGTCAACAATGGTGATTGACTCAAACTTTAACCAAATAGCTTCAAACTATGTATATGGCTAGTCTTCACCTCAATAAACTCAAATCCAACCTCAAAAACAACAAAATCAAACCACAAAAATAATTTTCGATTTTTTTGTTGATTTTCGAAATTTTCAAATTTTTATATTTTCTCAAATAAGAAGAACCTAGGATTAAGGATTGTAGAAATAAACCTTTAACCCAAGCTCTGATACCAAATGATGACGAATCAAATTGGGGAAGAACCAATTCAATCCAAAAACGCGAAATTTAAAAATACGAAAAAAAAAGGCTGAGAAAAGAGGATAAATACTTGACCCGAATGGGGTGGAATCCTATAGACAAATCTAGGTATATGAAACCTAAACCCTTCTAATTTGAATTCAACAACCCAAAAGAACCAAAGCAATATGAATTCAAGGCAAGATATTCGGATGAAATCCACAAACAAACAATCTTCATGAAATCATTGGAAATAAACGGTTCAAAGACCAACAATGGAATCCACCATCAATCTACTAAACTAAGCTAAACCCTAGCTAAACAAACTATGATAATCTTATCATCACTCAATTATTCATCATCCAAAATCTAAGTAATGAAATGAAAGACAAGTTATATATACAAGCTAAGTAAAGAAGACTAATAGACAATTACAATGCTACCCTTAATGAAATAAGGGCCTTGTTTGGCTAGTCTTCTTAGTGTAGTCTTCCATTCAAGAATTGGCCTTCAATGGCCAAACACGCCTCTCCTTGCATAGATGGCCCTCTAATCAAACTTGCATGCATGACCTTCTTGCAAGCATAACCTTCGTTGCACAAGTAGCCAACTCCCGATCTTGTCCAAGTTTGCAAATGTATCCAATTTGCAAAAATGTCCCTGTTTGCCCACTTTGCGCATTTGGTCCCCTTTCTAGTAGCTTCTTCTTCAATCAACTCCCAAGCCACCTTTCATACATCATAAGCCATCTTGTGTGGCTTGTAGGAGCCTCCAAAGGCCTTCAATGCTATCCTTATCATCCATGCCGCTTGTAGAGCTTGAATTTCCATAACTTGGCTTTGGATGTAAGTCTTTAGATGAAGTGCGCCATGTAGGATCATATCAGGGTTCAATTGAACCCATAACTTTCGACGCGGTAATTTATGAGTAACAATTTATTAAAATTACTATAAATAATAGACATGAACTCATAGCTTTTAAAATATGGGTTCAAATTAAGAATCCTTAAAGGTTGAACCCATAGAGTTTAAAGCCTAGATCCGCCTTAGCTTTAAATGATGGGTGCACTACCTAGAGTGACATGGAGAAACTTGCTATTGCACAACTCAGCCAAGCCAAGAGCAACATTTTTGATGTCGTTACAAGTTCAGAATAGGTTGTTAATATGTGATGATTGTGGTTGAGTGATTTTATACGAGAAAAGCCCTAAGTTGAGTGATTTTATTAATACAAAATAAAATTGAATGATCTTACTGCATAATTCTTCATAATTGAGTGATCTTTTGAGACATTCACCTGATGAGTTGGTTAGAACCAAAACATACTTTTAAAGTTCAAGGAGTTTCAGTTTAGCAATTACTGACTGGGGGAGAAATTGGTCGTTGTGAAGTCAAAAAAATATTTTTGTTTCTTTTATGACGTCAATTCACGTTTATGTGACTACATTAGCGTGACATTAATTGATGACAACATATTTGAAGATAACTCTTTTTCAACACAAAGCTTAGTTCAACACGTTATAAAAGTGATTATTAAATTGACTATCATATCTTGTTGAACAACATTATAATTAATAATTGACAGATCATAAGAGATCATACCTTTAATATAGCCCGGTTGTTGCTTTTTCCAGAAAAAAAGGGTTTTGCTTTGACCCACACAGTATATTTATGATACTAATTGACAATTTAAGTGTGGGACACTATACAACTACTACTACTACTACATTACTTTTTAATTCTTTTTAATCAAATATCTAAGGCAGGTAGGCAACTGAAAATTCAAAGTCTTCTTAACGAAACACCTGTCTCTTCAATTTGATATAACTAAATAAAAAAAGAGATGTAAATAATTATGAAACACGTTGGTATTATATACATTATTTATAGGTTGCTTCGAGAGATTAGAACAGGAAATAAGCCAGAAAGGAGATAGCAGAGATCTTTGGTCACGTTTTAAAGTCGAGGAATATAGATAATTTAGAGAATGTTATCAAAACATTAGATTTGGCATATTAAAGATTCTCTTTTTTCTTTTTTTCGTTTTCCAAATTTGCAAAGTGTAAAACACAAACTAGCTGCCTGCCTCGCAACTTTATTATCTTTACCTTTTCCTCCCATTTTAAAAGAAATAAAGTTTTTACTGTTTATTATGCTAAACTCCAAGATTGCTTAAATGATTTTTAAGAAACAAGCCTATTTATTAGTTCTAATAGAATGATGGTTGTGGGATTAAAAGAACCAATTTTGGGACATTTGAATGATCTATACTCATGGGCGGATCCAGAAATTGAAGTTTATGGGTTCCAATAAAATCTAATTAATACTTCCTCCGTCCCAATTTATGTGGCATCTTTCAGATTTTGAGAGCCAAAAGAGTTTTACTCTGACCTCTATTTTTTCATGCGCCTTTTAATATTTTGAATTGTGACTTATAGTACTTTTTACGTAGTTTCCAAATATGTAAATTTTAATTCAAAAAACTTAAAGATTTCTTGTCCGAATTTACGGTCAAAAATTAAAAGTTTGACTCTCAAATTCAAATCATGCCACATAATTTGGGACCGAGGAAATATAAAATTTTGTGATTAAATCGACTCTCACTTCATAATTTCAACCTATTTGAATACGAAAATTGAATTTAAAAAAAATAACCAAACAAATTAACTTCCAAAAGAAAAAAAGAACCCTAAAACCCAACGAATTAGGCAATCAAAAACGAGAAAGACAAAAAGGTATTAGCTTCCATGAAGTCTGTATAGTGTTTACAATAATCAGTCCATGAAAATTTCCCCAACTTTATTAGTTTGGATTATTTTCTAAGAGAATGAGCTAACATGTACTTGTTTTAAAGTGAGAGAGATATCAAGGCTTTTTAGAGTTTTATATTAGTAGAGTTTTTTTCATTTGAGTTTCTTTCACTTTTTTTTTTGTTTTGAATTTCGTAATAAGTTGCATCTATTGTAATTTTATTAGACCTTAACTTGTTAGAAAGTATTTTTTCTTTTTCTTTTGGTTGCTCAATTTCTTGCTTGTCCTTCCATTGTGAGGCTCATAAACAAGCATCACTTGATTTTCAGCGGAGGACATCCTCAACTCCATATCATGAGCACGAGTATATATACATGACAAAATAAAGCTCGACGCGTTGCATGATGGGAATGGAACACGTGGCAGTTGGAGTTGAAACGTTGCTTAGTCATTTTGTTTGGTCGGAAAAAGAAGCCCGGAATAAACTCGGAGCAACCTTTTCGGACTAGTTGGTCCGGGCCATTTATGGAAGATTAACGTTATATGACCGGTCCAGATTCGTAGCAGACGTTACACTTTAGAATTAAAGTAGCATTTCTTGTCTTTTATTACTCATTATTAGAATTAATCTGCAGCTCAATGTTGATGATTGCAACTATAAAATGAGCCTAATAGCTCATTGTAAATATCATCGAAATACACTTTCTTACACTAATTTATACAATCCAGTTCTTGTGATGTGCATATTTTTACTATTCTTTTGCTCTGGATCAACACTTATTTATCAAAGACTAAGGCGTGCAAGTGCTCCACCGGAAGAAAACTTATCAAAGAATTCTCTTCGAGGATCATACAAGCCCAGGCTCAATTGTTTCATTTCAGCTTTATATTAGCTTATTAACTTGATTTTCTTACTTGTTATCAGCTATTTTTATTCATTATTTATAACAAATCAATTCATGTATCCTTTAAACCACAAACAAAATTAACTGTACTCTTTTTAGGGTAAACAGTTTGGCGCCCACCGTGAGGCTAAGGATAATAGTGGTATTGTTTTGTTGTTGTAATTACCTTACTTATCACTTTCAAATTTTTTCTACGTGTAATCTGGAGTTATGACAAACACAATAAATCAAGTTGATGGGTTGTTGAACAATGTTAATGAGCAAGAAAGAGATCCGGCAAGCGGAGAATTCAGGGCGAGGAATGATCAAGTCCAGATTTCCCCTCGTGGATCCAAGCATACGGGAAATGATTTAACTCCTAATGATGACCACGAAGAAGAAGTGGCGGCTGTAAATCCAGGGTTAGTAAAGATCCTGGACCTGCTAGCAGCAAAAAGCTATTGCTGACTTACAAGCAGGGAGGAATAATACTGGAACAAACCTACCAACTATGAATGCGGAGCACAGAGAGAGCAGCATTGATACCCAAGGTGGCAAAACGACACCGGACATTATGCAGTACCTGGAGGCCCTTTCCAATTTGCTAGAAAAGAATGAGGAAGAATTAAACAGTCGATGGATCAGAACGCAAAAAATTTAAGGCGTTTAATTCCCGGATATACCAGATTCCAGGAACCCCGCCGGTACTGAAGGGACCCGATTCAAAGAGATATGTTTAGTTGCCATTTTCGCTAAGCGCAACGCCTAAGTTGATCTCGTAAAGGTTTAAAATGCCGAATCTACCCAAATATGATGGGAGAGCATGTGACCTCATACATATGCGCTATTAAAGGAAATGATATGCAACCAGATGGGATTGAGTCTGTTTCACTCAAGAAGTTTGGAGAAACATTGTCTAAAAGGGTAATGACTTGGTATTTATTGCTTTCGGAGCATTCAATTCACTCTTTTGAAATGCTTGCGGATGCTTTTATCAAAGCACATGCTGGGGAAAAGAAGGTGTAGGTGAGGAAAGCAGATATCCTCAAGATTGCCGAAGGCGATACTGAATTACTCAGTGAATTTGTTAGAAGGTTCCAGAAGGAACGGATGCTTCTTCCGGTTGTCCCGGACGAATGGGCAGCGGAGCCATTTACCAAGGGATTGAATCCTAAGAGTTCGAGTGCCTCATTAACGCTGAAAGAAAACCTATTAGAATTTCCCGCTACAACATGGGCGGATGTTCATAATAGGTATGAATCAAAAATTCGAGTGGAAGATGACCAATTCGGGTTACCGAACCATGACAGGTCTATAAGGAATGTTGGTTACGATTTCAGATTTGAAAAATAAAGATATCAACCGTATGGTCAACAGGAAAGGTCTCGTTCAAGACCAAAACGAAACCAAAACAATCAATATGAGAGACCAAATTCTGACAGAAAGGTTGATTAGGTCAAAATAGATGAGGGTTGCAGTTTAAATCTGCAACAGTTGATTCAATTACAAACAATATTGAAAATCCAAGGTTATCGGAATATAATTTCAATGTTGATTTAGTAGAGTTGGACACAACAATAAGTAAGATTGATGGAGCGAAGTAGCCTAGGCCAATGAGATCAGATCCCTGCTAGAGAAGTATGAGCTTATTTTGGGATTATCATGGAACCCATGGTCATCAGACCGCTGACTGTAGGCACCTCAGGGACGAGGTTGTACGGTTGTTAAAAGACAGTCATTTAAGAGAATTCTTAAGTGACAGAGCTAAGGATAATTATGGAAAGAATAAGGACTTAGTCAAGCAAGAGGTTCAGACCGAACCACGCCATGTGATCAATATGATAACTGACAAACCCATGCAAACCGAGGCAATTTCCCCGGTTAAAAAGGATGAGTTGCTAGGAATAAACAGACAGAGAGCTCTGAAGTCTAAGCAGAAAAATGTGTTCTCGGTGGACGATAAAAGAGAGGGAGAGATCTCACCCCGTTATGATGATTTGATAATTTCAGCTATGGTTAATAATTGTATAGTTACAGGCCTCGCAATCGTTCCGACGATTGTAGAGAATATTATTCAATGGGGAGTCATCGAACAGTTGGCAATGATAGGTGAACTAGAACCATCCGTAGAGGAAATCGGAGAAGTAGCTGGGCCTGGAAAAATTGCAAAGGGGTTTGTAGAATTATTGATTGTTACAGGAGGCTGTGAGAGGAATACGAAGTTTCGAATAATAAATGGTGGCATGGATTTTAAGGTTTTATTACGAAGGCCTTAGATTCAAGATGCAAACGCTATGATCGCAGCTTCACTGAAACGGTTAGAATTTCATACACCGGAGGGAGTAGAGTATGTCTCGGGGAAGAGTTTTGACGAATGGAATGTCCGGTATCGACATAACTAAGAAAGTCAAGGCAGGTTAAGTTGCAAAAAAAAAAAAAAAAAACTTATAGGGAAGATGGAGGAATGACCAATAGGTTCAAGACTGTCTAACCGGATAAGGTTACAGGGAAGAAACTTACGCCGAGTTGCTTCAAATTAGAATCGATCGAGGTAAGTTTTAATCTTTTTTTTTTTAAATGTTTTTTAAGAAATTATAACATTTATTGCAGGAACAAGAGGAAAATGGTTTCCAACAAAAAATGGGGTTGGGAGCACAACAAGATTAGAGGATTACCCGGAGGATTTTTGAAAACACGTGTTGCACTCTTTTTGCCTTCGTCCGGTTTTTATCCCTAAAAACAAAGAAAGGGTTTTTTGGGCAAGGTATATAATGAGGCAGCAACATAAAGCGTGTTACTTTGGATTGATCAACATATAAGGTAGAAAGAAATGGGAATGATTCAAAATGCTTTCCACATGAGTCAAAAGATACTAGGTGGATCGACGGGAAAGGTCATAAGGAGCCAAAGCTTTTAAATCAAAAGGCTGGTGCAGCTTTCTCAAAGTTAAATATTGTAAGAACTGGGAACTGTTGGCCAAGCTTTAAGCTAGCTAGTCAAAAAGCTGTACAACTTTGATGGATTTATTTCCTGAAGTTTGATGTACAATAAAAGAGAAATGTATCAGTCAAATAGACTTTTTCTCTTCAAGTAAGTTTGTGATTGAGAGTAATATATACTTAAATTATTCACAAATTATAAGCTTATACTTAAGCAAAGAATGCCCAAATGAATTAGAGACGTCTAATTCATCAGCATAACTATAAGGCCTTATTCATAAAAAGAGAATTAAGTCGGAAGGATCATTCCCGACCAATATAGCAAATAAGCAAATTCAGAGGTATGTAAACCCAAGAAAATTATTATCGATTTGAAAGCATTTAATCTGAGATAAAATAACCCGAGCAAAATTATTGGAAATAAATACGACTAAGTGTGGCAAAAATGTATACGAAGTCACAGGTGTATGTCAAATATTCCGACAAAGATTCCTTCGTCTTAGAATAGACGAAGATCAGAAGTCGTCTTCAAAATAAAGAAGAGTTGGAAGAGTTAACTTGTCTTCGAAAACAGTGCATCCGGATATACAGAAGTCAAAAGAGTTAATTTGACCTCGGAAGCAGGGCATCCGGGTAAGTTTAGAATGTTTTCATCTCTTTATTTTGCTTTACATTAAAGTAGGAGATAGCTACCGGAGTTATATATATAAGAAAAAAGGATGCGATAAGAAAGAAATATGATTCTGAAAAATCTTGATTATTGAGTTTGAAGTTAAGAATACACTTTTTTAGAAAAAAGTCAAAAGGTACGACAAAAGGCCTTATATAAAGTTCAAAGACTAAAAAGGTTACAATGTATCAGCAAGTTACTACTCTCAAACTAATCGCCATTCAGGGCATCTATTGTTCTCATCAAAATTGCAGTAATTATAAGAATTCTCCTTAAATGGTCACGGTGGAGTTAAGCTACGGGTTTCTTCTTCAAACCCCTCTAGAATCTTCCACGAGGATGAACAGGAAGGAACTTGGCAAGTCCATCAGTAGACATGTCAAGAAGAGCATCAAGAAATTAAACTTCTTAAACGTTCTCTTATTTGGTTGCTACCCAACATCTTCACCTTCAATTTCCATCGAGGTTGGTACGAGAAGTGTCTGTGGAATTGAAGTAGATAGAGTAAACAAAAAAAAAGAGAAAAGGAAGAAGATGATTACACAAGCTCAAAAGTAGAGTGATTACATGGTTGATGAAAATATTATAAAAAAAAAAGTTATGTTGTTAATTGAAAATTAAGCATGCGCTCAGGGATCGTAGAAATCGATCTAGCCATACAACAAACCCGTGAAAGGGACCGGCATGGTCTGCCTGAGCTTAAAATCAAAACTTGGAAAAATTGCATAAAAGCCAACTATTGTCTGAAACAAAAAAGATGAGGGGAAGATAGCAATTTTATTATAAAAGTTAAGAACAAGTACGAGGGTTAAGTATCCGGATTAACTCCGGAACAGTGGTGACCCGCAGTCCTGCTCCTCTGGTCCATTCTCCCCGGTGTGTCTTGATCTGCAGATTCATCTCGGCAGCCTCCAAGTCAATTTTCGCCTCAAGCATCGACGTAGAAAGGTCAAAATCAGGAGCACTTGTCTCTTCGAGCATATCCCTTCGAGTTTGTAGAATGGCTAAATCATGACGGAGTCGTAATTTTTGGCATCGGGCTCGGATGCGATCCCGAGAAACCTCAAAACTGGAAAATTGGCTCCGAATGTTATTCAAATCATCCTCGAGCCTGTTGCTTTGTTCTGAAGACCCACATACGAGCAAGTAAGGATTTGAAGAGAATTTTCCCGGTCTTTTAGCTAGTTGGCCGCATCTTTTAAGTGCATTCTCAAAGAGGCCTGGAGGGAATCAGAATCTCGAATTTCAGCCTGGAGTCTTTCTACTTCAAATCTCAGACGATTGTTATCCTCTTGGAGTTTGACTTCGCCACGGGAGGGAGCAATGGACCAAGCAAATTCAGCAGTGGAGGTAGCAGCCACGCGACCCTGAAAGAGGGAAAGTTAAAGGGTCAACTAGGAACACTGGGGACTTGGCGAAGAAATTTATGGTAGTAGAAGCCCGAAATAAATACCGAAGGAACAAGTAACCTGCTGAGCAAGTGAAGATTCCAAGCTAGCAACCGGAGGTTTAGGATGCGAAGATGAGCCCGAAGTTCCAGCTTCAACCGGCGGAATGAAATTCCTTTGTGATGGTTCGCAGACTGGGACAATAAGGCTTCCTGGGCATAATTCGGCGGGAGAAACCTTGGGCTCCCCGGATGCTTTGCTGGAACCATTAGGTAAGGGATCTTAGGGGCCACCAATCTGTGGCTGCTCATCGTCATCATCAATAAAAACTACCCTGATTTGAGCACCCTGTTGTGCTTTGCTCTACGCTTCCATAAGCTGGCGTCGGGTCCAAACTCTAAAAACCAATTCCTGTCGGGGAAGTTGATGCATCTTTTAGCTTACATTTTTGGCTGGAGGAAGAGGCATTAAAAAATATTTGACAAGGCAGTTTTTTGATTGGGGACTCTCCGGGAAGTGGTCTGTCTCGCAGGAAGACCTACAAGAAAAGAGTGAGCAAAAAAAACCAAGAGGAAGAACGAAGGTCGTGAAGCCATACGATTAATAAAATTGAGTTTCACCTACCGTGGTTTTTCCCGCTCTACCAATCGGAGGTCATGCTTCTCCAAGATCGAGTCATATTAGGAGTGGCACGCAGCAGTGCAACAACCCACTCAAAAATCCCGACTAAAAGTTTCGGTTCTACGGGAACTGCTGGAAAAGTAGCATAGATACGGGAAAAGGATTGAGTAAAATAAGAAGTGGTATAATAAAAAGAGAAGAAAAGAGAATTCTAGTGAAGGGCTTACGATTATTAGTCCACGCCTATGGAAATGACTTGGGTGCGAAACGATGAAGGTGGTTGGCCCGGATCATCACAAACCTATGAAGCTATCCTCGGTCAAAGTTATCTTCTAGGTTGACCAGGCAGCGTCTTCCCCGAGGATATATCTATACTAATCTCGGAACACCGGGAGGATACGGGTGCCGTCGAGGTGATCAAGGGCAGGCTCCCTGATTAGTCGGCCAAATTTTGAATACAATAGATTAAATGCCAGAGTTGGGGACCGATTTGGCCGACGCAAACTCGATATCGGTGGTAGTCTTCATTGATCTTGGAAACTGGAGCTTGAAACCTATGGTGAAAGGATAGGTTTATATCATGGAGAAGCCCTCAAAGTGATGATTCATTCGGTTTCGAGGTTACAATAACAATTTGATGTCTAGGTGAAGTTACAATCCTAACGAACCGTGGGAATAGTTTCAATAGTTATAAAGGAATCGATTTCTTCAACATATTAATGGTGATCAACGGCACTAAAATCTTCATGATATTTGAATCCAGGAGGAAGAAAATTAGCGGCGAGGGAATTGAGATCAATTTCTTGGCTTGTTGGTGAGATTGGGGCTTTCACAGAACGACATTCATAGGATGGAGTAACATTGTGAGAAGAACGATCGGGAGATAATAAGCGAGGACATGGTAGATTCTTTCCGAAAAGGAAAAGATGAACAATATAAGTAGGGATTTTTAGGAGTTTTTTTTTCATATAAGGAAAGAGAAGATTTGATTGAATTTAGGTTGATCACTTGCCTTATTTATACCCACATAAGGAAGATGAATTAATTGGTATTCTAAGGGACACATTTTTCTATGAATGACAACTTTATGTCAATCATCATGACTGAAGAGTTGCCGGCGTTTCACAGAAGTAGCATTAAATTCAGATTTGACAGTTGTTTTTCTTGGAATGAACCATCGGGATGATTTGTTTTCCCGCCATTAGTTCAGGATTGCCTCGGTGGCGTTTCAAATCCACTCCCTGATGTCATTTTTCTCCAGAAGTGGAGGGAGGGGGGGGGGACTATCTGTATACATGGAAAAATATAGCTCAAAATGTGGCACAATGGAAATGAAACACGTGGCAGTTGGAGTTAAATGCCGCTTAGTCATTTTGTTTGGTCGGAACAAGCAGTCCGAATAAACTCGGAGCAACATCGAGTTGGTTCGGCCCATTTATGGAAGATTGACGTTACATGACCGGTCCGGATTCGTAGCGGACGTTACGCTTTAGAATTAAAGTAGCATTTATTGTCTTTTATTACTCATTATTAGGAATTTAATCTGATATCAATTCAATGATTGCAACTATAAAATGATCCTAATCTCATTGTAAAGATCATCGAAATACACTTTCTTACACTAATTTATATAAATACCTTATACTTTGCAAAATAATTCTTGTATTGTCCGATTATCGAATTCTTATTTTCAAAGACTAACGTTCAAGTGCTCCATGTGAGGAAAACTCATTAAAGGATAAACTCTCCCGAGGATCATACAAGCCCGTGCTTAATTATTTTCATTTATTTATATTGGCTTATTAACTTGATTTTCTTGCTTGTTATCAGCTATTTTTATTCATTATTTATAACAAATCAATTCACGTATCCTTTAAACCACAAATAAATTTAACTATACTCTTTTTAGGGTAAACAGAGTAGCTAGTTCTTCAAAGCACCTAAGCTTAATTCTTTTCAAGATGTAGCTAAGTCCCAATGCATTCTTGAGATGCACATCTCTACGCCATTACTTTTGTTGAGCCTATTTTTGCAATTTAGACTTGCATTTCTCCACTGTTTAATAAAGTCAATAACTGGTTCATCCATCATTTGGCGAGTGCTAGTAAGTTTTACCGTGTTCACAATCTGCCTTGTATTTTAAAAGCGATTGAGAAAACCCTGATCTAGTTGCTCCAACAATCAATAGAATTAGGCTTGAGGTATGTGTATCAATCAGAGCCATTCCTTTTGAGGGAGTGTATGAAGGCACTTTACAAGATAGTTTTCGTAAGGCCTAACATTCATACATGTTTCAAAGTGTGCAACATGTTGCTTTGAGTTTTTCTTGCCATCAAACTAGTGAAATTTGGGAGGTTGATAGCTAGTGGACATCTTAAAGCTATCAATTCTTGTAATGTACGACTTTGCATACGTAAGAGAAGACTTGGCAGTAACTTCATACGTGTGCTTGATAGTTCCTTCAATGAACTTTTTATTTGGGTTTAAATTAAATCATTTTTTTGGAAAAAAAGGGCCCATCCCTTTAAAAAAGGGAAAACGAACATTGTCCTAAAATTCTATTTTGTCAATTCAAAACTTCAAGACACCGTATCCTGAAGTTTACTTTCCAAGTTCAAAACTTCAGGACATTAAGTTTTAATTTTCCAGTTTAAAACTTCGGGACTTTTTGTCTTTAAGATCAATTTTTGAATTCAAACTTCAAGATTTCAACTTTAGTGTCCTGAAGTTCACTTTTTTCATTTTAAACTTCAGGGACACTATGTTCTAAAGTTCGAACTATGTAATTCAAATTTCAAACTTGTGTCTTGAAGTTCAATTACTGTGGTTCCAACTCAGATCATTGGAGGGAAAAGAATAAAACTAAAAATAAGAAGAAGCAACATTAGCAATGATAAATTTGATGTAGTTTTCTTATGATTTTTTTTTATTAAAATGATGCATATATTCATGAAATTATGTCCTAAGTTTGAATTCCACACAAAAACCCGGGGGTTTTCCCCAAAAAAAGCAAAGGGGTTATTTGGATTATTAACATAATAATTTTTTTCCCCTTTGTTTCACTAAATTGGAAAAGCATATTAAACATTGTATATTTAATCTCCTCCACTTCTTTTTTATTATTATTAATTAAGCCATTAAGGGGTTTTAATCCTTTTTGGGGGGTTAGGGTTACAACCTATGTCTATTAATACACAAAAAGTTACACTTAGAGGGGAACATGCACCAAACCTCTACATCAATGATCTATTTAAGCGCTCAAAAAAAAAATGAAGGGCTAAGCCTATACAATGCCCTTTCTTACTAGAATGTACAAAATTCAACTAACCAAGAAGTTACTTTTTCATATTTCCTCCCCCCCGGGGGGGAAATTCCATTTATCTAGTTAACAAACCTTTAACCTCCTGGGGGGAGTTAAAGAGGCATATAAGGGTTTTACCCCTAGATGATGCCTTTTTAAAAAAAAGAACTTGATTTGCTTTCCTTAAACGGTGATAAATTCGAATCGTTTTCCATATTGATAGGTTAGATAAGATCTTCCCCTATTTGGGGGCCTTTTAGGGGAGTAATGACTTGTGATTCTAGCTCCATATGGAAGTTGTGGTATCCATTATTGATACACCACTTTATCTATTGTTTAGCAGCAAGTGCTTCAGCTTAAATGTTACTGCTGCATTGAATAGGTCTGGATAATGCCATTATGACCTCTCCTCTGTCTCGATGGCCCGCCCCGGGTGCCATTGCTACGTATACTTCCATCCAATTTAATTTGATGTTTCCCCCAACCGTTTTATCCCTTTAACTCGTTTTTTTTGTTTAAGTCTCTCCGATTACACTTTTTCGCTTCCGGGACGCTACTTTTTAAATTCATTGCGAGTTGTACATTCCATAGAGCTTAATATTCCATTTTGTTTAGATATATCTTCCCCTCCCCCTAAAATTGCATGTTTCCATTCTTTTCCCTATTTGCTAACGATGATACGAACGACCGCTCAATATAAATAATAAAAGATTCTTTTTTTTTTATTTTCTAGCTTTTAATTCTACGGCAAATAAAATGCTCTTAGAAGCATATTAAAATGTAGAAATTCAATTGAAATACTAAAAGTCACAACCATGATCCCTTTTTAGTACGTGTTTGGACATGCGATTTGAATCCTGAGAGAAAAACTTTGGAAGTATTTATCTCTGGTTTAACCTGGTTTGAAATCCCAAATCATCCAAAAAGGCATGATTGGGGTTTCAAACCATGGTTTCAAAAATTTTAAATACGAAACTTGACTCATAAGTTTATATTTTGTAAAAAAAGATCCATAAGTTGGTAGATATTTTTAATAATTACTCCCACTAACCATTTATCAACTTTTATTTATGTGTACCATGTGGGAGGATTATATTTGTTTTACCCCGAAATTGGATAATAAGTTAAATTTATGAATGAGGTATAGGATATGTGGACTCTTTAATCTATTCTTTTATGAATGAAGGTTATAGTGTATGTTTTGTTTTTAAACAACAGCGTGAACAAATCAATAT
>NC_081352.1:57375145-57387281 GCF_029784015.1 Lycium ferocissimum
TCCCATCTTGTGGAACCCAAGTACAAGCCACCCCAACCCTTTGAGCCAATGCACCAGTTTAGAAACTCTTTCTAGTAATTGGTTTTTCAAAGTGTCCAAAAGTTTCAAATTTGGATTGGTTTGTAATCAAAGTGCTCATCCTTTTAAAATTTTTTTTATAAATTTAAGCACTTGGCAGATAGGATTGGGCATATCCCCTTTCTAATATGAAAAATTTTCCCATTTTCTGTTTCTCCAATTTATTTTTGTGATGTGTGTGCTGGGCAAGACAATAAAACTTACCATTTATTTCTGCAAAGTTCACCCACTTAAATATTTGGTCTTATTCTATAGACATTTGGGGGCCCTTAAAAAAACTCTACTTATGATGGTTTTAAGTACTTCCTAACTATTGTGGATGATTATAGAGAGCAACTTAACTTTTTTTTTAAGCACTAAATCCAATGCCTTCACCATTTTACAACACTTTTTGGCAATGATTCAAACCGGTTTAACAAAAAGTAAAAATTAAAGGAGTGACAATGCTTAGAATTGGGAAGAAGTCTTGAAACCTAAATTTCTTCTTCTTGGGTGTTTGGTTCAAAAAAAATTTTTTGGGGAAATTATGTTAGGATTAATTACGTTGGAATAAGTTTTTTTGAGATTAGTTATCAGTTATTTTTTTTATTTTTTGGTATGTTAGACAAAAAGTATGATACATTGGATAATTTCTAAAAAGAGGGTTTCTTTTACCCCGGGATAACTTACCCCGGGGGATAAATTATTCCACCCTATGACGGTATAAGTTATCCCAACACTATTTTTACCCCTGGGATAACTTATCCCATGATTACTAACCAAACGGGGATAAGGAATTGCTAAATTCTTATCCGGGACTATTTATTTTATCCTTGTAAAAATGACCCCTTAGGTATTATTCACCAAAATATTATGCTTACTCTCCACAACAAAATGGCATTGTGGGGGAAAGCACGAAAATTTGCGAGATATGTAGAGCCTTCTTTATTAGTCAAATTTGCCTTTAAGTTTTTGGGAGAATGCTTATCTTTTTCTACTTTTCTTAATTCGTTTCCCCCAAACTTCTCAAAAAGAAAAGTCCCGAAATGTTGTTTAAAGGTCTATTATTCTTACTTGAGGTCTTTTGGATGTTTAATGTTAAATTTTTTAGTTCATAGGGCTAAGTTGGATCCCAGATCTAGCAAATGTGTCTTCCTAGGGTATCCTTTTGCCAAAAAGAGATATAAGCTTCTTGATTCGAGTTCAAACAAAATCTTCATCTCTAGAAATGTCATTTTTCATGAGTCTATCTTTCCTTTTCTTAAACCCCGATAAATATCAAATACTCGGCCTATTTTTCCTATTTCTCCGTTTCCTTAAATGATTCAAATGATACACCGTCCTCCCGTTCCTTCTATTCGAACCTTCATCACCCTCTGCTACTTCAATTTCTTTTTCCTCCATCCCTTTTTCTTCTATCCTAACTCCTCCACCATCACCTCAACCTAACTCACCTGAACATCCTCAGGCTAAACCTGGTCCTAATCCTGCTATTCCACAACCCATTCCTCAACCTACTAGACAATCCACTAGATCTACCAACAACCTAAATACTTAGATGACTACATTTACAACTCGCCATTCTAACTAATCTCCTCAAAGTTGTTTCATTTTTATTTCTCCCACGTTTACCCTTCATTGCCTTTTCTTCTTCAAATTAATCTTTTTTGAGTAATAAATCATACATTCTAAACCCCTAATTATTCCCAAGCTAGTTTACACCTTGGTTGGCAAGAAGTCATGGACAAAGAGTTTTAAGCACTTGAACCCAAAACACTTGGGATGTGGTTGAATTACCCAACTACAAGAAAGCTTTGCCCTGGAAAGGGTGTATAGAATCAAATATAAATAGGATGGGACGTGGAAAGATTTAAGTAAGGTTGGTTGTTAGGGGTGACATTCAAAGGAAGGGATTGATTTCACGAAACATATTCACCGTTGTCAAAATGATAATAATCATATCTTTTTTATCGTTTTAGTTAAAAATTGGGAAATTTCACGTTAGATGTTAATATGCCTTCCTACATGGGATTTGCAGGAAGAGGTTTATATGAGGTTTCCTATTGTAGGCTCCTACACCTCTTCATGTTTGCAAATTGAAAAAGTCTTTTATGGCCTTCGTTAAGCTTCTAGGCAATGGTATGAAAGATTGGTGGACTTAATTTCAAGGTTATTCCCATTCTTGAATGATTACACTATTTTCAAGAAATGCGGTCCCATACTATCTATTCTAGCAAGTTATGTCGATGATATATTGATTACAGGATGATCCATCGGGAATTGCTTCCCTTAAGATGTTTCTAGACTCAAAATTCAAAATCAAGTATCTAGAACATGCCAAGTATTTCCTAGGACTTGAAATAATGAGAACCTCAAGGCATCATATTATCTCAAAAGGGAAAATTTTCATTGGACTTACTTCATGAATTTGAATGCACATTTGAACCGTTCATGTCCACTTGACCTCTTTACTAAGCTTTGCAGGGATAATGGAGAACCTTACCTAAACCCACTTTGTATCGAATGCTTTTAGAAAACTTAATTTTCTAAGCCATACTTGACCGATTTTTGTTTGTAGTTCAAGCATCTAAGCCAATTCATGTAAACCCCCCTCAACCTCATCTTCTGCTACTATGAGGTGTCTTCGTTATCTCTTGATAGATCCGGGTTTAGGGATATTTTTGTCTTCATCTTCCTCTTTCGATTTGGCTCTTCTCCCCAACTCCGATGGGGTCGTGTCCGGGACACTAGATGATCAATTAGTGGTTTCTTCATTATTCTGGGGGTCTCTGTTTCGTGGAAATCCAAGAAATAATCTTTAGTGTCCCCGTCATCCGCGAGAGGCCGAATACCCTTATGAGACGGTCGTCACCGAAATAGCTTGGCCGCTTTGACTTTTCGACGATTTCTCCAAACCTTCACCTTGGTTCCTCTTCTCTCCGATAGCCAGGCGGCAATTCATATAGCTAAAAATTCATTTTTTTCACGAACGAACAAAGAATGTGGACTTAGATTGACACTTTGTTCATCCACAATACTTAGCTGGTCTGATTTCTTTAAGCTGTGAACCTTCAATTTCACAGCTAGCAACAAACATTTTCACAAAACCCCTATCTGGTCCTATTCATCGATCCCTTTTGCCCAAGTTAGGTATCATTTCTCCTCCCTCAACTGAGGGGGAGGGGTGTTGGGATCTCTACATCTAATTAATCAAAGATTCAAGTTCATCTTCTTCAACAAAAAGTTTGGATTGCAATAATGGTATTTTGGACAAATTTGAAGAAAGAGATAGATGTTCGTGAGTTTCTATGTACCCAGTTTGTATATATATGCTCCTATCATCACCGTTGATCAAGTATTGGCCTTGATGAAATTTGGACCGCACGATTTACTTAATCACAACTCATTTATTTGGTGTCACAATGTGATACGTGTACATAGAAATTTAGCATATTCTTTATTGTTTTGTCTTGTAGTAGTTTGTTAGGATTTGATATTTTTCCTTTACAAGGATTAGCACAAGTGTAGATACCAAATGCAATTCTTTATTTTTCTTTCATGTATATATACATGAACAGATACAAAGAAATACAACATGGAAAATTTGCTATCTCTTGTGTGATTTAATTCTTTTAATATTGTAGAAACGTCTGTTAATTGGAAGTTCCTCTTCCGTTGTAGAAGGAGAAGAAGGTTTGCAAATGATGACAACTTGTCCCTAAATTCTGACATGTTTATTATGAAACACAAATTATACAATACTCGATGTAGAGGTGGAGTACACTAATAATTTTTTATTTTATTTTATCAGGTTTTGCATAGGACTGGTTCCATCAGACTTGTTGAAATAAGTAATATTGACCTATCTGATTTATTGGTTTCAAAAATATTTTTTTAAATATATGTGCTTTAAATTTCCAAATTTGAGTTAGAGCTTCAGAGGATAAAATAGTTTCTCGATTCATAACCTTTTTTTTTTTTTTTCCCGTTTCTTTGCAGGACAAAATTATCATAAAGCATAAAAGCAAAGCATAGAACAGATCCTAAAAGAAAATTTTATCCTTGAAGAAAGGTACATTTTTATTGATTTCTTCATAAAACTTCCTCAACATGTTCTATATACATGGATATGTAATTAAATAGAAAATGATCATTAATAAAGACAATCAGGACTCGACTGTTGTCTCATAGATTTACTGTAAATTTCATTGCCAGTGGCTTATTTAGTGCATAAATATATTCTACGATTAAAGAGATCGGTCAAGGTAATTTATTCAATGGTTTATGAGGAACAATCTCAGGTGGCTTTTTGTTGGATGCATTTAAGTTGATGTAATGTTTGTAATTCTTTTAATTTACTTTAATTGTTGTTCTTCAATCTTATTTATGTGTTATGACATGTACCATGCATTGTATACATGTAGATCGGTTTTTGTTCCTACCTATCGAATTTTAAATTTTTGTAGCGACAATACATAAAGAAGGGAAAAGGTGCAAATATCCACTCTTTTGCGATTTAGAGAGATATCCCATTAAAAAAGTGTGTACATATACCCTTGCATTACAAAATTGTGCAATTATATTCCTGCTCTTATACAAATAGTGCAAATATACTTTTCACTAACGGATTTAAAAAAAAAAAAATCATTTAGCTTATTTTTTAATTAAAAAATTGCCTTGTGCTTTAAAAAAAAGTCTACTCATTTTCTTTAGTAGACATATTTTTCTAAGGCCACATGGAAATTTTTTCCGGTGAGTCAGCTGGTTAGTTTAAAAAATATCTTGTAGCTTTAAAAAAATAAGTCTACCCATTTTTTTGAACGAATCGTACTCGAACCACTGAAAATTTTTTATCATTGGCTTTAGAAAAGTATGTCCACTAAAAAAATGGGTAGATTTCTTTTTTAAAGTCACGTGGTTATTTTTCTTAATTAAAACATAAACTAAATGATTTTTAAAAAAATTCGTCAACAAAAGGGTATATTTGCACCATTTTGTAACTGCATAGTATATTTACACCACTTTTATAACGAGGGTTATATATGCTCTAAATCGCAAAGTTCGATAGATATATTGCACTTTTCCTATAAAGAATGACTATGTCTTGTTTACATCGAACGATGGAATAATATATTGCGAGACATTTAATTGACTAAAAGAAAGATAAAAGAAGTATGGGTGAAGTTTCTTTTATCCAAATTCTAAGTCTTATAATGAATAACACAATATTGAATAGGACTTTGGTTGAGAAAGTTGATTCATGTTGCATATTATAGGTTAAAAAAGGGTCTATTTTTTTCTTTTTTGTATGTTCATTGATAACTTTACTACATCCAGTTATGGTTACTATATATATGCAACTATTTGCATAAAAAAAGATATTCTTAACAGTACTATTTTAAGGGATTTGAGAAAGCTAACTTTATGTACGACGAGTCAGTAATTTGTACACAATATAGTTGGTATACTTGGAATGTAGATTGTTATATGAGATTCCAGAAATAATTTTAATGAACATATTGGTAATTGTGACTTAATCAATTATAGAGAATTCAGTTTTATGTGTGTAACAAGAAAATTTTATTTTTCCTTTTCTATAAATTTATAACATTATTATTTCACGCTTTACTCATATTTTTTCTACATGAATCGCGTTAAATTCACTAGTATTAAATAAAAGTAGGAGTTGAAACGAATTTACCAAGATGCTTGATAGACTCGAAATATGATAACAGTAAATTAATAAATTGAAGACTTGAAAATTGAAACTTGCCAGCATCACCAAAAATAATTGAAATAAAATTTTGATTTTTTATAGCAATTTAAGAGAGAGAGAGAGAGAGAGAGAGGAGTAGAAAAACTAATACGATAACATTAAAGATGAATTGAAGACTTGAAATTTGCTCTTTTGATTTTTTATGAAGAAGTGTGTGAAAATGGAGAATAGCTCGGGGAGGCAGACTCTATAATACGACGATCCCGTATAAGAAGACCTCTCTATAATAACTAAGATTTTCGAACTAATTTTTATGTTATATTTTACTTTTCTATAACAACATTTTACCTATAACAAGAATAACCAACTTTATAATAGATACCTCTTTTGTAAATCACCCCCATATAATGACATCGTTTTTTTGGTAATATAATTATTAATCATCTTTATAAAAAGTAGAATATTTATGATTACCAATAATATGTAGTATAGATTTTGATCAAATATTTAATTTGATAGATTAATATACTATATTTATGACAAAATATTACATATGAATACATATGTGGAGTTTGATGCAACACTTCCTATTTTCACGATGAATAGATTATTGCCCTTGTCATTGGAGTGGAAGAACAAGAGACAATGGAAGCGAAGACAATGAAAGTGCCGATGAAGAACCTCAACCTATTGTTACTTGATGGGTTAGAAGATTCAGTTAACTCTTAGATTTCCTTCAAGGGAAAGTAATTGGATACTCGTTTGTTGAAAGTTTAGATGCAAATCTTCGTAAATTCAAGCTTTATATTAAAAATGTATTAACTTTCCTTAATGTTTAGTTAGTGAAGCATTCATATCTTTGAGATTTAAAATTTAAATAATTTTGTTATTTTTTTACAATATTAAAAAAATAAAATAAAATAGATTTTCTCGCATTTTTTTTTGCCTATAACGTCAACTATTACTTAAATGACAAATGCTATTATAGATGTATAACATCAATTCTCTATAGCACAAAAAATTTCGAACCCAACGATGTTATTTAGGAAAGGTTTGATCGTATTTGTAGTTGAGAATTAGAGTCAAATGTAATTTTATTAAAAAAAAAAAATCTACTTGGTAGGGTGGGGTTGTTATTGTAGGGTGCCATTTTGACCATTTTAACCCATTGGTCAATGATTGCAAATTTGGTTGCGGCTAATGGCTAGATTTGGCCGGATTTTTGAAAATTTGGCTAAGCTAACTAGATTAGTGTACCAGTGTGCCGCAATTCGGGCTCCTAATGTGGTGGTCACTGGGCCTATATTTCCACTCTGACCAAACCACCTCCCATGTTAAAACTATAGAATAATTACTTAGTATAGCTACTTTTAAGAATAATTATGTTATAAACCATGTTTGAGCCAAGAGTCTTTCGGAAACAGCCGTCCTACCTCGTAGGAGTAAGTTCGCACACACTCTACCCTCCTCGAACCCCACGTTGTGGGATTTCACCGGTTGTTGTTGTTGTTGTTGTTGTAATTATGTTATAAACCATTTGTCAAGTTGTAATTTGGATGTATTATTAATGATTATACAACTGAAGTGTATATTGTACCACTTGACATAAAGTGATAAATACAACTTGAAAGTGCAAGTTGTATCTTAGTTGATGCAAGTTGTGTTCAAGTTGTAGAAGTAACTTGTACAAGTTGTATATGTTGTAGGTTTAGAGGCAAAAACTCTTCTATAAATAGGAGCTTTGTTTCTCATTTGTAACATTAAGAAAAGATGATAATATAAGCTCTCCCTCCTCTCTATAAAGGTATTGGCTTGCTTCTCTTATTTATTTCAATTATATATAGTTTTATAACACGTTATCGCACGAGACTCCATCACCGAGTTGGATTCCGAATTCAACATTGACGAGTTGTTTGGGGTATAATATTGGTCGGACTCCTCTCAAATGAAAACTTTTGTTGAGAGAAAGTTTGAACTTTGGATTTATAATTTATTTGCTCCCCTCAAGGTAAGTATTTTATTGTTGTATACATCAAATCCAGTGTAGTAGAGATTATTATTTTTGGTAAGTCCTATCTCATATTGCTAATGTTGTTTGGTTACTACGTATACATTATAAGTGTAGAATCTATTCTACAATAATCTCATAAATTAGATATCTTCCGTGGGGGATATACTTGAACTCATGTAGAGTTAACAAGCAATATATGGCCACCAAGAGTGGCAATATTTCATAACTAAGTTTTGTTCGGCTAAATTATATTTACGCCTATAACCGCCGAAGTGGTAATATTTTCATACGCTTATTGACGATTACAATTGAGATATATTAGAAAAAAATTCTCTACATTGTTGTATGCCTCGATTTTATAGTGAAGTAGCATTATCTTGAAAGAGGTCCTAAGCTATCATAATATGATATGCTTAATGGTGCGGGCGTTGGGATTTTAAAGTTTTAATGACTCGCACATGCCTCATAAAGGAGGGAGGTATCTCGGAAAAGTACGGTTGTCAATCGTATTCTAAAAAAGTCAAAAACCACGAATACTTAATGGTGCTCTAAAGGATACATTTTAGAGTCGCCACCCAATTTTTAGGAAATTAGAAAATTGATTCGAAAAGGGTTCATTTAACTATTATTTAAAAGAAACCTAATCTACCAAAGTGGGTAAAAAGTTCGGTGATCCCGGGGAACAAAGAAAATCTTTGGAATTAGAATCCGCCCAATGGGTTTATCTACGGGTTCTAATAGTGTGCGTTTGGGATATAAGTTGTTTTTGGATAGAAATTTGTTAACTTTATATTTCCGCGCAATAAAAGGTTAGTTATTTATATGCAAAAATATTTTTGAGAAATCGATGGAGTATAGTTTTGCCCAAAATTGGGCGTAAAGATTAATTGAACTAGGAACACCTAAGCTAATACCCCAAGGCTCTTAGCCTAGGTAGGATTCTACGTAAGTCCACCCAAAACAACTTTTGAAAAAAAACGTTTAAGTATAGAAAATAGTTTTAAAAATAGTTTTGGCATACTATAGTATCCGTATATGAACCGTAATTTACTTAACTAAATTATCCAATTTTATACAAGTTTTAGTCTACTTTTACAAGTTTTATACAAATTTTACACGTCTCAATTTTATTAAATCAATCCAGAAAGTCCCAAAACAGTCCACGTCAGTCCAGTCCCAGAAGTTCGAGAAATGTCAATTTAACTCCAAGGGTTTTCAAAATCGAGCAGATTTAGTCCTTTAATAGTCCAAAGCAACGTTCCTAATTTTTACACAATGTTAACGTCGTATTAATGTATAAAAAGTGTTTTAGCGACTCAAATACGCGGTTTTTAAACATAAGGTCCTAAATCTAAATTTAAAGCTCATATAATCATAATTTAAAGGCACAAATGTAAAGTTTGAGGGAATTGGGCCGACCAAGCCCAAGAAGAAGTAAAATGCAATTTCGGGCCTTAATCCAACGTATGCTCCAATCTACGCTCCATTTTTTGTAGACTTGATCTATTAGGCATTGATGGGCCTCGTGGAAGCCCACCAACGAGTTTGGAAGGTGGAAAATACAAGAGGTATATTTAACATTAGTATTATATGGAAATTAAACTACATAAATTATTACAAAGCCAAAATATGAATTACAACATTTTTCGCCAAGCCCAACAACAAATAATGCTAATAGAAGCTACGAGCCCAATAAGCAAGTGATTAATAGTCAGTTGTTGAACAGCCGAATGACCATACGGCCCAACTAATCGTCAAGTTCTTCGATCATTCTAAGTGTTGAACCTTCCACTAATGGCCTACCAAGTTCTTCCCGAGAAATAATTCTATATGTTGAACCTTAGATATACCCCGATATACGGCTTTAACATACTTTCTCCCAACTTTTATTTTAAATTTTCTAAGTGTCTAAGGGTGATATACATCGATATACTGCGATATACAACAATTATAATCGGGATTATTCTAAGTGCGGGTTGAATATACCTTCAATATACCAATTATATATACTTGGAACACGAGAGCAAAATCACCCAAGAAGGGGCATACCCCTCACGTCAGCTAATCTCGCACGAGTTGCAAATTATATAAATTCGGGTAGCTTCTAAAGTCAGAAATGACATTAAGTAGGCAACACGGACTAAAACTCAAACGGATAAGCACTTCACGATAAGGGCACAAAGGCTCCAAAATTTAGCTAGTCTTAGGAAGACAATAGCATATATAATGTATAGTAATCCAACCAAACAAGTAAAAGAGTGAACCGGAGACAAGATGGTAATGTCAAGTTAAAAGTAAAGTTTCAAGAGTTCAATGATTAATCAACACCGGAGGTCACACAATACGATGAACAAGCAAAACAAATCCCAAAAACACAACAACGTGAGGCTATATAGCAATAGTTCCAAAGGGTTGAAGGATGGAGATGCGGGACTTATACACACGACGGAGATGGATTACAAACGAGGCAAAGACTGGTCTTGCCAATTTTAGTCTAGGGTAGAGGAAACAACAATGGTTTAAGCAAAACAAGACACTAGTTCATTTTAAGGAATATCTAGCTCAAGAGGTGCATTATCTCATTTCCCCGAATCTCACTTACTAAGCCATTTAGTTAATCAAGATGTGACGAGTTCCCAATCACGAGGTCTTAGCCATTTTTAAACTTGGTTTTGAATTAAGCGATTCAAATGATCAAGGGAAATGGATACAAAGTTTCAAAACAAACGGTGAGATTTTTTTTTAAAGGTCAAGCAAGTATAAGCAAGTGGAAATAGTTCAACGGCAAGTAGCAATTATAGGACAAGATTAAGGGAAACAAAAGGGTTATGAAACTGATGTAGGCTAGAGGGATTCAGAGGATTCAACAATGTCCAAATGATCATAAACCAATAAACAAATATGTCAAAATTTGGAGGGAAAGATAATGTTCATAGCAAACTTTCGAATAATCAACGCAACGGGCTCTAATGATGCAAATAGGGACATGATGCTAGCTCCTGTGTTCGGCATTGCGATCCAAGTTTAACACAGTAGTCTAAGCAAGTTAAGAAGGGACTTTTATAATTGTAAAATAGTTTTTAAGTTAGGTCCTCGATGACAAAGTTATCTAAAACTAGTGGTCATCTTGGTAAAGTCGGTCGACACTTAAAGTATACAAATGCATTTACACTAGTACGGAAATTTCCAAAGTAAGTTAGAAAACAAGGAACACTCCAAGAATTTCAACCGAGTAAAGTGACCGTTGATGAACCTCATATAAGTTTTGAGCATGGTTAAGACTTACAAGAATCTAATTATTGCAACACGATCAACTAAAAGGATAGTAAAGTCACTTAAGCCTATAAAGAAACCAATGTAAATTCATTTTCCATCGACTTTGAACCATTTCTTATATTAGGCGGTGTGAGGACTATGACCCAAGCAAATAAAAGCCAAGACAAACTTATCATGACACAATAACCAAACTCCACAAGAAACAAGTTATCACAAGGATAAACAAACAAGTTTCACAGGTTCAAGACATTATGTGACCATTTCAACTTAAATCAATTACACAAGACAAGTTGACAGAACTATAACATGAGCAAATGAAGACAATGAACACTTAGCATTCAAGAACCATCAAACACAAGGTCTAAATATAGGCAGTAGTACTAAAGTTGTTCACAAAAACAACACTTAGAGGTAGGCTAATAACCAAAACTCATGTTAACCTTCCGCTTTTTACTTCTTTTTAACTTAGACCTGCATGGGTATTTGGAACAATAAATAAGCGAACATTTCTTCGCTCTTTGTCTTTTTAAACCTTTAAACAATCTTGACACCTTATTACTCAATGAAAACGATGAAGTGACGATTTACAACCTAATAGCATTATTCCTCATTTTAGAGCTTCTAAAACACGTACTACTCAACTTAGATAGTGAATGACCACAAAACAGTTGTTATAACCCATTTAGCATAGAATTTCAGTACTTAGAAACCAAACAAACCTTTAAAACTCAGTAAATTTTAATGAAACAGTGAGCCAAACAAGCATATTTCTACATTTTTAGATCCTTTAAACATATAACCAACCTAACTAAAACACAGAATTACTATATCAACATCATAAACATGCAAAACCTTATAATCAATAAATCAAGACAAAAGGAACATTCCAAGTAATTTTAACATAATAAGCACAAAAACACATTTTTGCGCTTTACCATAATAAACACAACAATAGCATTTTAATAGAATTAAATGTAGTAAATAGGACTAGGATAGGTTGTTACCTTTCTTGGGGGCAACCTAAAGACCAAAAGGGGAGAGTAGAGTCCAATTTCAACACCAAAGCAAACTTAACA
>NC_081352.1:57387381-57487609 GCF_029784015.1 Lycium ferocissimum
GAACTAAAATGATGACTTGCCTTATTTAGTCATCCACCTATATGTATATATATAACTAAAGTGTGCACATGACCATGCACATGGCCTCTCTTGGCCGTTTTTCCTTCCTTTTTCTCTTCTCAATTTTTCTCAACTTTTCTAGAATTTGTTTCCTTTTTCTTACCCTCCAAGTCTCTTGAATTTCCCTTAGGTCCTAAAGATGAATTATAGTCTTGTATGGCCACCTTGTACATATATACTTAATCCTCTTTCAAATATAAAATGGACACATAAGCCCCTTTCATGGCTTGAAGCAATTGGCCACTTGACTTCTCCAAAAGTCATGAACCAAATTTTCCAAATTCCAAGTTTGCCCTTAAATTTCCATAACAATAATATTTATAAGCGACTCCCGCATTCAACAAAACCGGAAGCTAGCCTTGTCCTTAACGTTCCGCCATTAACTCGGACTATCCAAATATGCAAAAACGCGAGGTGTAACAATTTTCCACACTTGAGTACCACCTTTCCATTGCACATATTGTGGATACTGCTTTTTGCAGTATTTATTCCACATCGTATTTGCCCATAATGTATTAGATGTTCTAAACCTCCACCATAATTTTCCACATAAAGCCTTAGACACATCAAATAAAGATCTGAAACCCAATCCACCTTCATCCTTAGGTAAACACATTTTCAACCAAGCAGCCCATGCCTTGACTTAATGTCCTCTTTATTACGCTAGAAAATTTTTGCAAAAATCTGATGAATCTCCTTAATAACACATTTAGGAGGCTTTATGGCTGATAACAAGTGTATTGAAATACTCGAGGGACACAATGTTGATCAACACTCGCCTTGCGCTGGAGATAACAATTTGCCCTTCCATGCTTGTTACTTGTCTTTGACTTTCTTGATCAATTCTGAAAAATCAGATTTCCTCTTCCTTGCATGAGATATGGGACATCTAAGATACATGAAAGGAAAGGAACCTCTAGTGCAACCAATGATAGCAGCAACTTGTTGAATAATATTGTTATCCAATTTGGAGAACATGTAAAATGAACTTTTTCTCTTATTGATCAACTGACCAGATATTTCTTCATATTCCTTCAAAATCTTCATAACTAACTGTAAAGAGGTGGGATATGTAGAAGCAAAGATAATGGTATCATCTGCATAAGCCAGATGATTGAGATTAGCACTCCATTTAGGCATACCATAGCTCTTGAACTCATCTTTCAGAAATAAAGCATTCAATGATCTTGAGAGTGCTTCTGCAGATAGAATGAACAATGCAGGAGACAATGGATCCCCTTGTTTAACACCCCTAGATGAGTGAAAAAAACCATGAGCCTGCCCATTAATGAGTACTGAATACCAATTATTAGTTATCAACCTCCAGATCAAATTAATACATTGTTCAGCAAAACCCATTCTCCTTAGCACCCTGGTTAGAAATAACCATGATAGTCTATCATATGCTTTAGTCATATCAAGCTTAATGACTACATTTGCTGGTTTCCTCTCAATCTAATGCCTGACACAATATCTTGTGTCAATAAGACATTCTCAATAATGTTCCTTCCTTTGACAAATCCTTACTGATTAGCAGATATCAATCTAGGCAACACCTTCTCCAACTTATTATGGATCACCCTAGATATGACCTTGTTGAAAAAATTGCTAAGACTGATAGGCCTTATATCTGAGAAGGTCTCAACTACATTCTTCTTGGGCAACAACACTAGATTAGTGTGTGTTATGGATTTAGGAAGAGTGTGACCTTCATAGAAAGATGTTACCACTTTAAAGACATCTGAACCTACAGTTTCCCAACAGGATTGGTAGAAAGCACTTGTCAATCCATCAGGACCACTTGCACTGTCACTTGCCAATTCAAAAACTGCTTGTTTCACCTCTTCTATGGATGGCATGCTACAGATAAAATCATTATCCTCCTGCATAACCATATTAGGAATATGATTCAAAAGGGAAAAATCAACACCTTCATTCTCCTGTGAAAACTGCTTCTGATAAAAAGAAATTGCTTCAGAAGCAATATTATCTATACCCTTAATCCAATTTCCATCAGCATTCTGAATTCTACCAAGCCGTGTTCTCTTCCGCCTACCATTCACAATGTTGTGGAAAAATCTAGTATTCCTATCACCTTCTGAAAAATAGATTTTTGTCTCCAATATTCTTTTTCATAATGCAGGTACTTTTTCAATTCAGCTTGTGCTCTTTGCAAGACCATTCTATTCACTTTTGAAGGATCTTCTTCAAATAATTGCTCCTTAACTCTAACAATATCTTCCCTAACACATAATTGCTTGAAAATAACCCTAAAAGCCTGCTTACTCCAAAGAGATAAAGCTGTTTTAGCCTTTTTCATTTTCTGCTTAAAGGACAGAAAAACATCTAAAGCACCATCTGATTGCCAATGTTGATTCACTATATCTTGAAACTCCTCATGTGTGATCCAAAATTTTAAAAATCTGAAAGTTTTGACAAATTGATGCACTTGATCACCACATGATAACAACATAGGGGCATAGTCTGATCCAGTTCTGGATAAGTGATCAACCTCTAAGTGTCCAAAATAGTTCTAAAACCATTCATTTGATAACATCCTATCCAATCTTTTAAAAATGCGGTCTACATCGTTCTACCATTCCACCAAGTAAAAGGCGTACTTTGTAATTGACTTCAGACAATTCACAAGAGTTAATGCAAAATGCAAAATCTTCATATTCCTGAGGATATACTGGCAGTCCTCCAATTTTTTCTTCCTTATTTAATATAACATTAAAATCTCCACCAATCAGCCGAGGAAGAGGCATCTTGGCAGCCTGACAATATAGACTATCCCACAAATTTAACCTCTCTCCACTATCACACTTAGCATAGACCATAGTGACAATTAGAAATTTATTCATGGATAGAAAATTCAACTTAATGGTAATCTGCTGCTCAGTGTTCTCAAGAATCTCCACATCAATATTATCATTCACAAAAAAATAGTTTCTACCATTACAGTTGAAGTTGGCATATGGCATTCCCAATCTTCTCCTATACTAATGAATCTGTCTAACATGTTGGAAAGGTTCCATTAATGCTATCAAAAAGAATTTGTGATGCCTATGAAGCATTTGAACTCTATGGAAAGCTTTTTGAGTTCTCACAGATCTTATATTCCAAAAGAGTGATTTCATCATGATTTAACATTGGTCTTAGCACCCCTCTTTAGCAGCACCCTTAGTGGTAATGCTTCTTGATTCCCTTGCTTCTTTGACTTTCTTGAACTCTTCACCTGAGCAACAGGTGACAAACCAGCCTCCTCTGTAACTTGTTGTAAAACTGCGTTTACAGCATCAACTTCACAGTAATCATCTACAGTTTTCTTACATTCTGAGCCTGGTTTAAAAACTTCCTCAATATTATGAGAAACCAAATCATGCAAATCCCTCATAGGAGAATTTCCCCTCAATTTTGTAACTTGCTGATCTTGTGGAATAATCATCAAAGCTTGATATCAAAGTGATCTCCTATTGATCTCCTATTTTTTCCTCAATCAGCATTGAAGAATTCATCTGTAATTGCTCCACCAACTCACCTCTTACTCCGGTAGTACTTACGCATCGTGTATTACTTGTTCTTCAAATTGATCATCTCCTTGTCCATTTACTTCATTTGTTTGGTTCTCCTCCATAGGGAGAGCGTATGTTCCTATCATCCTTCTTAGATTTCATTACATCGATCTCCACCGTACATCAAAGATTATTCTGACAAATTTGCGGGAGCCACGTCTTCTTGGAAGACAGTTGCCTCTTCTTTTCGTTCAGTATGAACATTCATATCATCGATCTCCCCTTGTCAAACACTTATTTTTTTGGCCATTAGAAGTATCCACGGCTCCTTTAACAGTGTTTTCTTGAGACACCAAAGTTGTATTATCCTCCAAATCAACCACCCCTTTCTCAACATTTTCCTGATAAATGGAACTCTTCTCAGTCCTACCAGGAAGTACTTCTGTTGTATCCCTTTCCACTATATCATCCTGTTTTTTCACCATCATTTTCATTGTTGACCTGCATAGTCTTATCTTCAATATGCAAAGCATCAAATTTGTTGTGGATTATCACTTCAGTTGTGTGTTATTGTTTGTGCTGATTCTCCATTGTGTTCTGCTACCTATCATTTGATGAGGCCACCTCCTTAATTCTATTGTCCTTGATAATATTCCAATTTCCAGGATCTCCAAGCATCCTTCCACTAGTTAATACTCTAGCATTGAATCTTCTCTTATTATAATGACTATTATTCCTTCTTTGCAATTGGTTAACTTCTTGTGTGACCTCATTTATCATGATTTGTTTGCCTTTATCACATGAGAAGATTTTTCTTTGAAAATAGCTTCCTGATCTACCACATTCTCAATCACTTCATTTCGTTCATCCTGAACTTCCACATTAATAACCTCTTTCTCATGATAAGCTAATTCTGGATGTAGATTCCAGCAGTCTTCTTCATTATGACCTTGTAATTTGCATTCGCAACAATACTTAGGCAAATTATCATATATGTTCTTCACCTTATCCGCCCTAATCTCCTGTGTTTCTTCATCTTCTATCTCCATATTCACAAAAGATGGGAGATCTACTAATAGATCCACTAGGACCTTAACTCGAGCACAACTAGGCCTGGTTCTATTTTCAGTTGCCTTATCTACATGTAAAGGTGTGCCCACTATAGAAGCAAGGGAATAAAGGGACTCTTTTCTAAAGAAAGTTGGCATCAAATCTGGAAAAGATATCCAAGTAATCACTCTAGAGGTTTCTTCATCTATCTTAAACTTTCTATCATAGATTAATGTCCTCATTTGATAGGCATAACCATCCCTCGACTGAATATAATACACTCCTTTAGAACACAGATTTATGAAATCCTCCAAACGTGATAATCTGATCAAAACATGTCTATGTCGAAATAAACCAATCTCACATTGACCTTTAATCCCATATTGCATTGGAATTATGGTTCTTAGTTCCTCGCAATCCATCCATACGAAAACTTAGCAATGACTCCATATTGTAGTTTTTGCATGATTTTCATCTGTTCCTTCTCCCTCTGCTTCCAACGCAATACTGGCACTCCATTGCAATATGTGACAGCTTTCAAAGTTAAGTTGGACGTAGGGTTAGGGTTTTGCATGGGAATTATAGTCGTAGGTTTAAAGAAATCATTGTACTTTAGTTTTGGTTGTTCAAGAATAGTGTTATCAATCTCCATTTATGACTCTCGTGTGCTAGGTCCTGGCTAGTCGCCTGGGACGACCGACCAGTAGCCGGAATGGCCATCTCTCCGATGGCGTCTAGGGTTAGAAAATTAGGGTTTGCATGAAAGTTAGGAGATAGAAGAGAGTGAATTATTCCTGAATTGGTCTGGGACCTAAATCTTTCCTTTTCTATAATCTTTCCTTTTCTATCCCTAGCATTTTTTTTTCTGGCTATACATAGAAAGTTAATTGCTAAAATAAGGGATCCTTTCTCCTTTGAAAAATTTAGAGATATACACCTGAGTTTATATACAAACACTACTATATACAGTCCAATATACTACTATATACTAAGATTTTAACAATACAATACAAGACACTACTTATATACACAATATACTACTCTAATATGTTAAGATAAATTGAGGTAAGGGTCTGGTTTTGGGCTTTGAGGCTGTTTGGTGTTTGAAGCTGTCTCTAACCCCCTCTTTGATCTTTAGGTTTCCCCTTAAAAAGGTGACTTCTTGTTCTTTGATATATGCATTCAAGTTTACTGTTTTATTGATATGTGATGTCCATATGTCTTGTTTAATCCTGTTCATGCACATTTGAGCTAATATAAGCCTAAATGGTAGAATAGTTCTTGTTCTGTGATAAAAAATGTGAAAATGTGCTAAGTTAGTACGTATCATGCCATGTATGTTCTAGTTTCATACTTTATGGGGGTTCATAAGTTTGTCTTGAGTAGTTTGATCTAGTCTAAGGGTTGTCTGAAGTTTAAAAACTGCTACAATAGATATAAAATAAGCTTTAAAGACTTGGTTCTCTATGTATTTGATGTTGTATAGTCACACAATGTAGTGTTATGCTTGTTTAAACTGTCTAGTTATGATTCAGCCCCTTAAAACTCTATGTAAAAACTTTTTTCCCCTAAAATATGCCTAAGTTGAGGTTGATTGTGTGTTTGGAATCCTGTGTTAACCAGTAATCATTTAAAAATGCTTTTAAGTTTCAAAAACTCTAATGTTGTGGACTCTTTGCGGAATGCAGTCTCTATTTGAAGTTGTTTCTACCTAATATGTTGGCTTTTGTGTGTGTCGTACTTTAAAGCTAGCTCATAAGTGCTATATTGTTGGTCAAGTCTAAGACTAAGCTAAAATTGGCATGTATGATCTCTACAAAGTGTAAGATGAGACCCTTGCTAGCTTAAAAGTTTTAAAATGAGTTGAAGCCCCCCTTGTAGGTTACTCTATGATTCTGGAATGCTCACAATGTGATGTTTATGTCTTTGAGATTACTATCTTGCCTAAATCATGTGGGAAACCTCTTGTTTGAATCCTTTCAACGCTAAAAAATTACTAAAAAACCACATTTCTGAACTTTTTTGTTTGTTTGTTAAAACAAGCACATTGTTTTGTTTAAAATGTTTAAAAATCGACTTGCTAGTTGACTTATAGGTTAGAGGCACTACTTATGTTACCTTAGTCTTATTCTTTCTGGAAATAGGTGTTGGGGAGGGCTAATGCTATAATGGTTGTGAAGCCTATCTTGTTTCTATAACTTATATGTTGTTGCCTAGCTAAATAGTTGATGATCACCTTTTCTGTGCTTGAATTCCTTTTTGTAAAATGAACACTTATAGCTTGAACTCCTTCCTTTCCTGTTGTAATCATCTAAAGTCTAAAAAATGAATCCTGAAGCCTGAAACTATGCCTGTATGTTATTGTCTCTGCAGGATATAGCTAAAATGAACATTGCGTAGCTTAGTTTTTACTAATCTGAGTCTAATTATATGAGCTTGACAACCTTTGTACCTTAATTAGTGTCTTAACTCATTTTTAAAACTTGAAACTCTCAGAATATGTCATTTTATATGATAATTCTGAGAATGTATCATGATCATTTGACATTATGCGCATTTGTTATGTCTGTCTCATACTTAGTTGTTACTTGATGGCTTCAAATAGCTTAAAAAAATGAATAAATGGACTCTTGTATGAAAATGTTGAATATGTCTGAATAAAATTGCTTCTATTTAGTTAAGTTTGTATCATTTTTTGACCTCTATAACTTATTTAAGAAAAGGGACAACTTGAAAATGACTCACTTGAAACCATTTGTTTGGTGACTCACAAAACTAAAATGGGCTTAGCAATTAACTTTGATTCACCCTGTTGTCTACTACACTCTGAGTCTTGTTAAGACTTATCATGGCTAAGTGTTTGCTATACTAAGCACCCCTGTGCGTTAGCTGCCTTATATAGGTGATCTTTATGTCTTTAAACTTGCTCCTTGTTCGCTAAATCTTGTTTGACACCAGAACTTTCATCTGAATTAAAACTTTAACAATGGAGAGGATGTTTATGCTATGGGATCAACAACCGTATGCCATGACAATACATTTGAGTTCTGTGATATCTATGTTAGTTTGCAATTATATATCTAGGCCATCTTAATACTTTACATGTTCTATGAGTCAACTACATGACATTCATTCCAATTTTTGGCATCCTGAAAGCTTAGGCCTTGTCTCTACTTTATTCTACCACTTGATGCCCCCCTTATCTATGTGTTAGTGTCTACTCATGCCTAGTTTAGCCTATCAATATTAGTCCTTTAAGTCATAAAATACTCTCTAAGTCTACCTAAACTTATTTGTTTCTTCACTTTAAGCTGACATAAGTGATCTACTCTAAAACAACTAAAACTTTGCACCAAAACAGAACCTCTGAGGTTAATCAACTGTTTACAACTGCTTGGCACTAAAACCTTGGAAAAAATGGTTTTAAAGAACTAACATGGACACTTAGCATCACTGATTTTTTGAATTGCACTTGAGATCATTTAGTTCATGATAGGTATGTGAAGGTGTTTGATGTTGAGTCTAATATTATGCTTGCTTAGAGGTCTCATGTGTTATCCCTATTGCTGTTCAACCTATTCCTTAAAACTACCCTTCTATGGTCTTACATTGTCTATGTTACCCCCCTTGACTTGTGAACCTTGGTTGCCTATGCTACACTGTCTTGCTTCTCTAAGTCCTTGGTAGGATTTGTAATATGTTGTACCTTGTCATGGTGTGATATTATGCCTTGAGTCTCTATTAGTGTTGACTGTTTGCTTGAATTTTATCTAGAGGTGTCATATATGTGATTTATGTGCATTAAGTCCTTTAGATTGGCTTGGATATGGATGGGTATGAACCTTGCTGTGAGGTTTTGCCCCTCATATCCAGGTATATCATTGGTATATTTGGTCATTATACTTAGAAAAAATTGAAAAAATGAGAGTATACCATGTGGTATATCATGTGTATCACTGTTGCAGTTCAATACTTAAGAAAATGGGGTAACAGGGGTTGTATATTGGCCTGTATATCATGTATATTCTCATCGGCACACTTAGGATTATTTTGATAAAATCGCCGTTGGGCCTTGGATTGGGCCTAGTCTTCAGTCGCACGCTTAGTCCTATTCTTTTTATGAGAATTGGGCCAGTAATGGCCACCGGGTTGCACTTTCTCATCTCTGATTTATTTTTATTATTTGGGCCTAGCTTAAATGTGATAATTTAATTTAATTTTTGGCCTTGCAATAGTAATTAGGAGTTTGATTTTCAGCATTTTAATATTAATCATTAAATATCTACTAATGTATGTATACCCATTTGTATTTCTACCCCAAAAATCCGTTGGTGGGCTTCCACGAGGCCCATTAACATCACTAGATTGAGTCAAACAAATATGGAGCACAAATTGGAGCATACATTGGATTAAGGACCTGAAATTGCATTTTTACTTTCTCTCTTGAGCTTGGTCGGCCCCAGTCCCTCAACTTTACATTTATGCCATTTAAATTGTGATTATATGAGTTTTAAAATTCTAGATTGGGACCCTTATGTTTAAAATTGTGTATTTGAGTGGCTAAAACTTCTTTCACAAATTAATTGACGCTAAAATCAGTAAAAGACTAAAGTGAGACTGTTTGGACGATAAGGGACTGAATCTAATCGATTTCTAAAATCTTGAGGACTAAAATGGCATTTTAAAGACTATGTGGACTGGACCGTTGAGAGCAGATTTGAGACTTCTAGACTGATTTGTAACTTATAGAATTTGTAAAACTTGATAAATACTTGTATAGCAAAATGTTAAAAATGGGCCTAAAACTTGTATAAAAATTGGATAATTTAGTTAAGTAAATTACGGTTTATATATAATATGCCTACAAACTATTTTAAAAAAAAAAAACTATTTTCAATACTTAAAACGTTTTTTTCAAAAAAACTTTTTGGGTGGACTTATGTAAGGTCCTACTTAGGCTAAGAGCCTTCGGGTATTAGTCTAAGTGTTCTAGTCGGACACCCTACGCCCAATTTCGGGCAAAACTATACTTCGTTGATTTCTTGAAAAGCGTATTTTTGCATGAATGATGACTAACCTTATTGCGAAAACCTAGATTTAAGCAATTTTTATCTAAAAAAACTTATAATCATAAGGCACACTATTAGAACCCGTAGGTAAACCGCAATTGAGTGGATCCTTAATACTGGGGTGCCTAGCACCTTCCCCGGGGGATCACCAGAACCCTTACCCAGACTTTAGTAGATTAGGTTTCTTTCAAATAACTATTTTAAATGAACCATTTTCAAACTGGTTTTCCTAATTTCCTAAAAATTAAGTGGCGACTCTAAAATGTATCCTTTAGAGCACCATTAAGTGGTTGGCAGGTTTTTCCGACTTTCCCGGTACGATTCACAACCGTACTTCCCCGGGACACCTCCTTCCTTTTATGAGGTATGTGTGAGCCGATTAAACTTGGAATTCCCTACGCCCGCTACACCACACATGGAAACGTATCACAACATCATGAATAAATCTCTTTCTTCCTCTTTACAAGACAATACCCAATAAATGAGAGATACAGTTTCACAATCACGGTAAGGCAACTCAACATCAAGTCTAGTATCAGCAACATGGCAACAAGTCAATAGATCATAACAAGGCAACAAGCCATTATCAAACAACAGTACCAACCTAAGTAATACATCCCAACTTCATACCCGAAGGAGTAACATGCTTTCTCCAACAATCACTAACTCTACACATGCTTCGATAACCGAAGTCTAACCAGAAGGTAAGCCATAACCTACCTGGTAGCCAAGCGGGAGCCATGAACAATCACACCTTTGCCTTCCCTTTACGGAGCGCCTCTAAATATTCAAAGTTTAACCATAATCAAATTCTAAGTTGGAAAATAGTAGGAACAATACCCATATTGCTAGGCTATCTTTCAAATCAAATCAACTATGGAAAAAGGAGGAAACAAGCCCACAAGGGTATAATGGGTATTTTGAAAGTGAAATATGCAATTCAACATTCTAGGAGTTCAATCCTACTAATCAATTGCTAAAATAACTCAAGAATGGGTCAATTTCGTTATTCAAGTGAAAACCCCCAATTTGGGTATAAACCCTAACTTTCCAACATTCAATTTCATCAACATAAATGGAAGACTCAAGCCTATTAGCTACGAAATTATCAAGTTCTATGATTAGATTAGTCAAATCCACTAACAATTTCCATTTAGAAAGACTAGAACTCATTTTATGAAATAATCAACAAAACCCATCTTTCCTTTTAGATTCTAATGGATTTCTAACATGGATTCAAGCTTAGGAAAGATAAGGTGATGAATTCTATGTTAAGAGACTTACCATAAGAGAGAATCAGCCAAGAACTCTTCAATTCGCCTAAAAAATGCTTTGGAGGTAATAAATGAAGTGATAGAGAGTGAAGGGTTTTCATCTAGTATTTATTAGATTCTGGATCATGTCACCTCGCTACAGCGGTCACAAGTTACTACAATTGGCCCGCACTAGCGAGACCAGTCCCCGCTGTCACGCATCCGCCACAACGGATTCTTGTCCGCTGTGTCGCCCCTCTCACTTTCCTCTACTGTGCTATAGCGGACCAGTACCTTACTATAATGGGTCTGCTATGGCGGATCTGGTACCGCTACAACGGACACCAGACACCAGAGTTTTTTGGTTTTTCATAAACACAATCCCGAAATTCGACAATCACCCGAGACCTCACAGATACAAACCAGACATGCATACACACATAAAAATACGCTACGGACTCACTCGTGATCTCGAAATTCCCAACGGAGGTCTATTTGACCGGGTTAACACCCAATGGCCAAATACTAACTTTCCATCCAATAACCCAAAATGCTCAGAGTGCCTAAAAAATCGAACTGAACATCCCACCAAGTCATAATTGACCATCCAGATCTCTTGGAATTGACTGATTTTTGAAAAGGTCCATTTACCCAAAAGTCAACTATTGGTCAAACGTTTTTCATTTTAAGTCTCTATTTCACATAAGTCATCATAAAACTCGCCTAACTTTCCCGCAAATCAAAATCTTACTAACAAGGCTAGCGGAAGGGTCAATGGGTCGAAAGTATAATAACGACCAAATAGGTCGTTACAAGAAGAGCTTTATAGATGTGTTTTGTATTTTTTTTAACGCAAACGCAAGTGATGTGGGAAGGGAAAATTTTGTGTGCATGTATCCCTTAAAATAAGGCATCATAAGGGGATTCTGATAAATTTAGACCATACCCGTTTTTATCAGTGAATCGTTATTTTCAGTAAATTTAATTTTAATGGTAATATAGGTAAATATTACTATAATATTACATGTACACAGAATTTTCCCATTTGCTTATAGTATAGTGGACAAGTAAAAGTGAATGGAGGGAGTACTTCCCATTGCGTAAAAGTTTGCAAATCTACTCATTTCAAACCACTTCAAACATATTGCACAACTCTGAAGTTCATGCATTTTTTACCCGAATTTCAGCTATATGGCTCTAATGATTTTTGCAAGAACTTCTAGCTATTTTTGCTCGGCTTAAAAATCCAAATTTCAATCATATGTGGCTGAATTTGATGATGTTTTCCTGGACTTCATTGTTTTTCGCATATAGTTTAGGCAGTTTTCGGTGAAGTCCGTGAACAACCCGTTAGGTCATTTTGATTGTTTTCTTATTTTTGCCTATTTTTCCCTCATGGACCCGCCCCTTTGCTTATTTTGGTATGTTGCTGGCGAGAGTGGGTGGCACAATTCCCAAGGTTGTCAAAATATCTTAAGTTGAAAACTTGTTAAGTTGAAGAATCTTTAAGTGTTAGGTTGACTTTAGGCATCATCGGGGGTATTTGTGCCATTTTGGGAATTCTGTCGGTTCCATTAGCTCCGGAACTTCGAATATAGGCTAGTTGTGTATTTGGACCAATTATCGAGGGACTTAGGGGCATTTTGGTCATTTGGTTGGAAAGTTGGTCCTTGGCCGTTCGGGTTTGACTTGGTTAACAAGACCTCTATTTTTAATTTTGAGTGCTCGAGTGAGTTCGTAGCGTGTTTTTACATATTTCTGCATATTCGGTTTGTATTGGGGTGGGGTGGGGTGGGGGGGATTTCTGAGAGAGTCTCGGGATTTCGGGGTGTGAGAGTCAAAACTAGATTTTGCTAGTTCTGGTATTTTCGCTTCGGAAAAGGGAGTTTCGCATCTGCTAAACAGCTCCTGCGGGAGGAGGCTCGCAGGAGTGAGGGTTGGGTGATTCGGGCTGTCCTCGCTTCTCCGAAGATTATTCCGAGGAAGTAAGAAAATACATCGAGGAATTTTCTGCCGCTGCGAAACTGGAGTGTTTAATGAATTTACGCCTTGGTGAGGTTTCTTCCGATGAAGAGAGTGCAGAGGTACAATAATAAGGGCGCATGTCACGACCCAACCCGCCATGACTGGCACTCAACTAAATCCTAGTGGGCGAACCAACACACAAGATCTCTATTCATTCAAGTCTGATTTTATATTAAACAAGCCAAACAATTATACTCATTCACGCATCAAATAAACTGGGTAAGTCATGCCATAAAATACTAAAACAAGTGCGGAAGTCTAACTATTACAAATTCCACAAAATTCAAAAGTCATCGTACAGGGCTCTAAGCCAAAACACGTCTAAGAACTGAAATTTGCCTAATAAATATCCAGAATAAGAAAAGACATCATAAGTAGAAGATCCTCGGGCGGCCTGGCATGAGAAGAAGCTCACCCCAAAATCTGCTAGCAATTATCCTCCACGCTAGATGTGAGGACGAGTAGCGGTCTCTATATCAAAATCGCACTCAAAGAATGCAAAGAAGGTAGTATCGACAAAACTATGTATCGGTAAGCATCATAGGCCGACTAAGATTAGTATCATGCATATCATATGAAATCACTAAAATAAATAAGCCAGTCAATCATACACGAATATCAATACATCAAAACAAGTCAGCCACAGACAGACACAATGAATCACTGAATTTCCAAGAATCACAAACACGTTAACTACAACGGAGATAAAAGTACACTATACCCCCATTCTCTGTACACACATGCTATTTGATATCATAGCTCAGTAGTCATGACCTGCAGGGGACCCATGGTCTCCATGTACCACTCGTTCCGGAACATTCTCGGACCCGAGCACAACCTCCGCTCCGGAACAAACCTCGGACGCGGGATATAGCAATAAACCTCTCATTTTTGGAACTGACCTCGAACCACAAGCCCATAATCTAGGCCACATAATGCCTTGTCATACCTTTTATGCCTTGTTTCTTACCTTCTCAATATCCATATTCACCTCATCATTTCATGTCACAATACCCTCGAGAAGACTATATTAACTTCTCATCACAATACAACCACTGCAGATTAAATCACACAAGAATAATGGCATGAAGCCTACACAACATTCAATCACAACACATAGGAGCTTAACCATACAATATCATGTAATGAATACTAGACATGCTTTCTCCTAATGAAATCACAAACATACATTCAACTAACCAAAGTCTAACTCAAGTAAACCGTAACCTACCTCAAAGCAGAGCTGGAATAATGCAAGTCACTCTGCTACAGCCTTTCCTTTCCTCAAAGCCTTAGAACGCTCAAAGTCTAGAAATAGAGGGCTCAATGAGTAATAATACTCAATCACAAGTTCCAACGCAAGAATACCCTTTCGTTACCCCATTCCAAGGGTTGGATGATTTTTTAGGTGATAAACAACCTATTTAGACCCTTAGTAATCATTAATCATCAATTTATAACAACATTCTATCAATATTCCCATTACAAGCAGTTTTTCATGGCAAAGACACCATTTTTATAGAACCCTAGGTCTCCAATCACTTAGTTTATGTCTCTAAATGTTCAATTTATGACAAATAGCAACTAACCAATGCATTTAGATGATCACTAAGATATAATAATCATAACCCATCAAGTTTAGAAGTTTCATTAATATTCTAGGGTTTCTAATTCGATTTAACCATTAACGACCCATGAGGATGATTATAATAATGAAGGGGAAATGAATGATAGAATGAAAGCAATGGAACTTACCTCACAAGATTGTCTTGCCCTAACTTGACAAATTTCTCTAAGTGTTTGTTGGGAAGTGTGTTGGGGTATTATGAATGATAAAATAAAACTAAGGCATTTAAAGCTCCCATCGATTCACGGCCGCTACGCCGCTTTCACCCGCGCGGCCGGCAAGCGATCCCACAACTTTCTCGTCTGACCGCTATGGCGGTCGGTTCACCGCTATAGTGGGTATGGACGGGACCAAAGAAATGGAATGGCCGAGGCACCGCTATACGGGCAGTAATCCCACCACCCAGCCGGTCCAATTTGGGCAGTCTCCTTTTTCTATTCAGCTTTTCCCCCTATCACCCCACATTCCATCCAAGGCCTTAAAACACAATACAAAACATGCATACATACAAAAAGACGCCCTACGAATTGGAATTCTTGCCTAAATTTCCATAACGACCGAAAGGGTCATTACACCAGGACACCGTTCATCCTCGAACGGACAAGAATGAGAATCTAGGGAGGAGTTACCCGATTCGGAAAAGCCGAGGGTATTTACTATGTATATCCGCCTCTCGTTTCCCAAGTGGCTTCTTCCACCGGTCGATTCTTCCACCGAACTGAGAACCTCAATAAAGATACTAAGACAGATTTTCATCTAACAACACCGAATCCTAACGAATGATATATGAACTATCACTGTGGTGCCTCTTCAACATCGACACAAGGAACACCGGATGAATGCCGGATAGCCCTGGAGGTAAAGCCAACTTGTAAGCCACCTCCCCCACACGTTTGAGAATCTCAAACGAACCAATGAACCTCGGGCTAAGCTTGCCCTTTTTCCCAAACCTTATCACATCCTTCTTGGGTGAGACCTTCAACAACACTTGCTCCCCTTCCTCAAACTCAAGATCTCGGATCTTGCGGTCCACATACTCTTTCTGTCACGACCCGACTACGGGCCATGATGGGTATCCGGGGCTAACCACCAAAAACCACTCATTCCGTTACATAATAGCTCTCATTTATAATACCTACTCGTGATTATAGAAAACTATTAACATTTGAAACACATTTGCTTTTATAACCATAAGCCCTTCGGCTATCAAAATAATAATATATATATACATACATATACATAAGGACCAAATGCGCCCACACGCCACCAAAGAAAATGGTTGGACAGACCCCGTCGTGCCCAAATCATGAATATAGAACAAGGCACCGCTAACGGTAACCCACCGCTGTAGCGGTCCATTTTGGACAGTGTGGTCATTTTCTGTCCAATTTTTCCCCCTACCACCCCACATTTCATCCAAGGCTTTAAAACACAAAACACAACATGCATACATATAAAAGAACGCCCTACGAATCCAATCGCGGCTCGAAATTTTTGATGGAGTCCTAAATTTCCATAACGACCGGAAGGGTCGTTACAGCTATTTATTTTGTAAACTTCTTATTTACTACTGTATAAGATTTTATATCAATAAACTTCTGGTTTATTGTGGCATATGATCTTATCATGCTGGGGTAACGTTTCACATACGTATTTCCTGTCCGTTGTAATTTCGAGATATTCAATCTTTCAATCATTTGTAGTATCAATATGATTATCATTTTTATTGCCAATAAATTTCAGCTTTACTACAATGTGTTCCGATCGTACCAATTACGATATAGGATGAATGTTGCCATCATCTATAACCTCTTCAGGAGACTTTAATTTATTTACCATAATCAGATATTAGTTAGACACTACTGGTCATGTCATGATTCTTGTAAACAAACAATTAGCTCTTCTGGAGCCCTTGGAAGATAGTTTTGTATTACCAAAATATTGCTTAGATATGACTTGTATCATGAAAGAAAATTTGGTTAGACACCACTGGTATCATAAAAGAAAACAACAATCAAATGAAAATTTAAAGACAATTTTAATTTATAAATTATGAAAAGTAAATGTTAAGCTCTAAACTTTAGTATTTCAAATATCTCCTTCAAGGTGATTAGCTATTAACATTTGAATGTTTTGTATCAAAGCGGCAACCACATAATAATCACATCCTTCAGGAAGAAATAAATCAATGTTTATTTCCTTCAAGGAAATCAATAACAACAAACCATAATGTATTAATGTGGTTATAGCAGAAAGCATTCTACTCTGCTCCCTTTTGCCTTAAAATGATATTTTAATAAAATTATTCAAGTTGTTTCTACATACGATAGGTACGTGTTGCAATGCTTTAATTTCATACCACAAAAATAACATGTATATCACTTGTTATTTTATCTCTCTGGGACTGTATTTCTTCATTCACTTCAATGAATGAAACTTGATAATTCAGATGTGCTTGAAAAACGACGTTCATCACTAGCTCGTTATTTTGCTCAAGCACAAGAAGACATTACTTCAGAATAATTCTCAGATATTTACTAATTCTTTCTATTCCAGGAGTAAAGTTTCAAGATTTTATTACTTTAGGAGTAAAGTTTAAAGTTTTACCACTTCGGGAGTAAAGTTTAAAATATTTTACTTCTTCGGGAGTAAATTTTAAAGTTTTACTACTTCAGGAATAAATTCCACAATTCTACTACTTCAAGAGTAGAGTTTAGAGTAATAGTATTTCGAGAGTAGATTTCAGAATGTTTACTACTTCAGGATAAATTTCAGAGTTCTACTGCTTCAGGAGTAGATTTAAGAGTTCTACTACTTCGGGAGTAGAATTCACAGTTTGCTACTCCAGGAGCAAACTTTTGAGTTTATTGCTTTGGGAGTAAAACATAGAATATTTGGAATATTTTTTACCCCCAATAATTCTACCTTTTCTAGAGATGAGTCATGATATCTTCACAATCAAGAGCACCTCCATACTTATAAGCTTTACTAAATATTGTCATAGTCACTTCAGGAAATGCATTTGTATGTGTAACATTTATCAAAAGTTCTCATTCTTTGGGAATGAAATATATCTTATTGTGTCTTAAGTGTTGACACCTAATTTTCACCTCATAAAACTTATATTTTTAATTTCCATATTTTTCGAGTCCAAGACGAGGTGAGGATGCCCTTAGAAAATTAAAAATTTAAAAATCCCGAGAAAATTGTAAAATTGACGTTTAATTACTATTCTATGAAAATTGACAATTATAAGAAATTACGAGTTATTTATTTTCATAAATGTAAGTCAAAAAATAAATAATACACATCCCGTTCCGTCTAACTCGGGAAAATTGTTAATTAAAACAACGTACGAGTTACGATTCATTTTGACTGCATTTTTTCACATACTTAAATATTATCCGGAAGTATGTTAATATTGGGCTCGTATTAAAGCTCTTATTTCAAAACGGCGTAGTATAAATTTTATTTTTATAAAAAATGACTTTACGAGTGACTTTTAAAGTGAATACGCTCTTTTAAAATTTAGTATTTTTGTTTTAAAAGTATGTACAAGGTTTAATTATTTACTTTTTAAAAACATTAGAGGTCTTTTTAAACTTTTTAAATTCTTCTGGGGGTGGGGGTATATTGAGGGGGACCAAAGTTATCTTTTGATAACTTCAGTCCCACCTCGTCTCATTTTGAGAACTGAAGCTCTCTCTGGTTTTCTCCAAGTCTCTAATGGCGATAACCCATGGTTGGATTCACGATCACGATTGCGACCCTTCCCACGGTTGTTTTCACGATATTTTTGAGGGGTTTTGCTCCTCTAATCATGTTTTATCTCGTACCAGGTTTAATTGGGCCTAATTTGTATTTTTAGCATATTTGTTATTAAAAAAAAATAGGGTGTTACTTGGGTCATTTGTTGTGGTAGGGTTGCCATGGGCAAGACTACAAGTCTTTTGCCATCTTGTGCAACCTACCATATTGAAACATTTGACCTAGGGGAAATTTCCTATATACATCAGCATATTTCAGTACGATTTTGAGGTTCTTATCTGTTTTAGTACGTTAGTTACCGTTTGAATTTGTTGTATTGGCTAGAATTTGTTCTATGTGTGACTATGCTGTACTATTCTGATATTTTCTCCTAAATTATAGGGATATAGTGGTGTATTTGCACAAATTTTTGCTGAATTCTACCTATCTAGTATGAGGTGTACACATTTTGATTGGTAGATAGTACTATTATGTACAATCTTGTGAAAATCCCTTGATATTTTTGAAAATATTAGAATTTAGGGCAGGAATTCTGTTTTGGAATTGATTCCTAATCCATTTTTACCCCTAGCATCTAAATTCAGCATATAAATAGAAGTTTCTATTTCATTTTCGGGGATCCAAAATTTTCATCCTAAAAATATACTAAGTCCTTTACTCTATAGCATATACTCCTACAATATATCACATATATACTACAATATACAACATACAAATACAATACTACAGAGAACACTAAGATACACTACTCTATAAACATATACCTCTTAAAGAATACAAAGCTATTTTTCTAAAAAAAAAAAAAAAAAAAAAGTGTTAAGGTCTTGTTTGGTGTTGGAAGTTTTGGATTTCAATCTCTCCTTTGATCTTTAGGTTGCCCCCAAGAAAGGTAACAACCTATCCTAGTCCTATTTACTACATTTAATTCTGTTAAAATGCTATTGTTGTGCTTATTATGGTAAAACTGCCTAACATGTGTTTTTTGTGCTTATTATGTTAAAATTACTTGGAATGTTACTTTTGTACTGATTTATTGATTATAAGGTTTGCTTTATATTTTATGATGTTGATATAGTAATTCTGAGTTTTAGTTAGGTTGGTTATATGTTTAAAGGATCTAAAAATGTAGAAATATGCTTGTTTGGCTCACTGTTTCATTAAAATTTACTGAGTTTTAAAGGTTTGTTTGGCTTCTAAGTACTAAAATTCTATGCCAAATGGGTTACAACAACTATTTTGTGGTCATTCACTATCTAAGTTGAGTAGTAGGTGTTTTAGAAGCTCTAAAATGAGGAATAATGTTAGGTTGTAACTGTCAGTCTACTGTTTCATTGAGTAATAAGGTGTCAAGATTGTTTAAAGGTTTAAAAAGACAAAGAGTGAAGAAATCTGCTTATTTATTGTTTCCAGTCACCTATAGAGGTCCTAAGTTAAAAAGAAGTAAGAAAACTGGAAGGTTAACATGAGTTTTGGTTATTAGCCTACCTCTAAGTGTTGTTTTTGTGAACAACTTTAGTACTACTGCCTATATTTAGACCTTGTGTATGATGGTTCTTGAATGCTAAGTGTTCATTGTCTTTGTTTGCTCATGTTATAGTTCTATCAACTTGTGTAATTGATTTAAGTTGAAATGGTCACATAGTGTCTCGAATCTATGAAACTTGTTTGTTTATTCTTGTGATAACTTGTTTCTTGTGGAGTTTGGTTATTGTGTCATGATAAGTTTGTCTTGGCTTTATTTGCTTAACATATAGTCCTCACACTGCCTAATATGATAAGAAATGGTTCAAAGCTTGATGGAAAATGAAGTTACATTGGTTTCTTTATAGGCTTAGCTGACTTACTATCCTTTTAGTTGGCTGTGTGCAATAATTAGACCTCTTGTAAGTCTTAACCATGCTCAAAACTTATATGAGTTCATCAATGGTCACTTTACTCAGTTGGAAATTGCTGGAGTGTTCCTTGTTTTCTCTACTTACTTTGGAAATTTTCGTACTAAGTGTAAATGCATTTGTATACTTTAAGTGTCAACCTGACTCTTACCAAGATGACCAACTAGTTTTAGATAACCTGTGTCATTGAGACTTAACTTAAAAACTATTTTACAAATTATAAAAGTCCCTTCTTAACTTGCTTAGAGTTTGTGTTAAACTTGTGACTGCAATCTGAACCTGGGAGCTAGCATCATGTCCCCATTTGCATCATTAGGAGCCTGTTGTGTTGATTGTTGAAAGTTTGCTATGAACATTATACTGTTTCCCCTCCAAATTTTGACATATTTGTTTATTGGTTTGTGATCATTTGGACATTGTTGAATCCTCCCCAGAATCCCTTTAGCCTAAGATGAGTTTCATAACCCTTTTTGTTTCCCTTAATCCTGTCCCTATAATTGCTACTTGGCCGTTGAACTATTTCCACTTGCTTATACTTGCTTGACCTTTAAAAAATCTCTACTGTTTGTTTTGAAAACCTATAATCCTACTCTTGATCATTTGAATCTACTTAATTCAAAACCAAGTTTAAAAATGGCTAAGACCTGTGATTGGAACTCTGTCACATCTTGATTAACTAAATGGCTTAGAAGAGATTTGGGAAATGAGATAGTGCACCTCTTGAGCTAGATATTCCCTAAAATGAACTAGTGTCCTGTTTTGCTTAAACCATTGTTGTTTCCTCTAACTTAGACTAAAATTGGCAAGAGTCTTTGCCTTGTTTGTAATCCATCTGCTGTGTATAAGTCCTGCATCTCCATCCTTCAACCCTTTGGAACTATTGCTATATAGCCTCACATTCTGTTGTGTTTTTGGGATTTGTTTGCTTGTCTACTGTATTGTGTGACCTCCAGTGTTGATTCATCATTGAACTCTTGAAACTTTGCACCTTTTCTTGACATTACCATGCTGCCATGGTTCACTCTTTTACTTGTTGGCTGATTACTATACATTATATATGCTATTGTCTTCCTAAAACTTGCTAAATTTTGGAGCCTTTGTGCCTTATTGTGAAGTGCTTATCTGTTTGAGTTTTAGTCTGTGTTGCCTGCTTAACAGTTTGCTGAGCTTTAGAAGCTCTGAATTTATATAATTTGCAACTTGTGTGAGATTAGCTTGAGCATGGAGGGGTATGCCCCCCTTCTTGGGTGATTTTGCTCTCCATGTTCAAGTATATCAGTGGTATATTGAAGGTATATTCAACCTGCACTTAGAATAATCCTGATTATAATTGTTGTATATCAGAGTATATCGATGTATATCACCTCTTAGACACTTAGAAAATTTAAAATAAAAGTTTGGGGAAAGTATATCAGGCTGTATATTGGGTATATCTAAGCTTCAACACTTAGAATTATTTCTGGGAAGAACTTGATGGGCCATTAGTTGGGCAAGGTTCAACACTTAGAATTATTTACGAAGAACTTGATGGGCCATTAGTTGGGCCAGATGGTCATTTGGGCTGGTTCAGTCAACTGTTACTATTAATCACTTGCTTATTGGGCTCCTGTAGCTTCTATTAGCATTATTTGTTGCTGGGCTTGGCCCAAAAATGTTGTAATTCATATTTTGGCTTTGTAATAATTTATGTAGTTTAATTTCCATATAATACTAATGTTAAGTATACCTCTTGTATTTTCCACCTTCCAAACCCGTTTATGGGCTTCCACGAGGCCCATCAATGCCTAATAGATCAAGTCTACAAAAATGGAGCGTAGATTGGAGCATACATTGGATTAAGGGCCCGAAATTGCATTTTACTTCTTCTCCTGGGCTTGGTCGGCCCAAGTCCCTCAAACTTTACATTTGCGCCTTTATATTATGATTATATGAGCTTTAAATTTTAGATTTAGGACCCTTATGTTTAAAACTGCGTATTTGAGTCGCTAAAACACTTTTTATACATTAATCGTCGTTAACATTGTGTAAAAATTGAAACTGGACTGCTTTGGACTATTAAGGACTAAATCTGCCTGATTTTGGAAAAATCTGTGGAGTTAAATTGACATTTCTGGAACTTCTAGGACTGGACTGACGTGGACTGTTTTGGGACTTTCTGGATTGATTTAATAAAATTGAAACTTGTGTAAAATTTGTACAAAACTTGTAAGAATAGACTAGAACTTGTATAAAATTGGATAATTTAGTTAAGTAAAATACGGTTCATATACGAACACTATAGTATGCCAAAACTATTTTCCTATTAAAAAATGTTTTTTTTCAAAACTTTGGGTGGACTTACGTGGAGTCCTACCTAGGCTAAGAGCCTTCAGGTATTAGCTTAGGTATTCTAGTCTGACACCTTACGCCCAATTTTGGGCAAAACTATACTCCATCGATTTCTTGAAAAATGTATTTTTGCATATAAATGACTAACCTTTTATTGCGGAAATCTAAACTTAAGCAAATTTATCCAAAAACAACTTATAATCATAATGCACACTATTAGAACCCGTAGGTAAACCGCAATTGAGCGGATCCTTAATACCGGGGTGCCTAACACCTTCCCCGGGGGATCACCAGAAGCTTTACCCAGACTTTGGTAGATTAGGTTTCTTTCAAAAAATAGTTTTAAATGAACCCTTTTCGAATCAATTTTCCTAATTTCCTAAAAATTAGGCGGCGACTCTAAAATGTATCCTTTAGAGCACCATTAAGTATTTGGTGGGTTTTTTCGACTTTCCCGGTACGATTGACAACCGTACTTTTCCGAGATACCTCCCTCCTTTATGAGGCATGTGCGAGTCATTAAAACTTTAAAATCCCAACGCCCGCACCATTAAGCATATCATATTATGATAGCTTAGGACCTCTTTCAAGATAATGCTACTTCACGAGCAAATCGAGGCATACAAATAATGTAGAGAATTTTTCTCTAATATATCTCGAATTGTAATCACAATAAGCGTATGAAAATATTACCACTTCTGGTGGTTATAGGCGTAAATATAATTTAGCCAGAACAAAACTTAGTTATGAAATATTGCCACTACTGGTGGCCATATATTGCTTGTTAACTCTACATGAGTTCAAGTATATCCCCCCAACGGAAGATATCTAATTTATGAGATTATTGTAGAATAGATTCTACACTTATAATGTATACGTAGTAACCAAACAACATTAGCAATATGAGATAGGACTTACCAAAAATAATAATCTCTACTACACTGGATTTGATGTATACAACAATAAAATACTTACCTTGAGGGGAGCAAATAAATTATAAATCCAAAGTTCAAACTTTCTCTCAACAAAAGTTTTCGCTGAGAGGGAGTACCGACCAATATTATACCCCAAACAACTCGTCAATGTTGAATTACTGGAATCCAACTCAGTGATGGAGTCTCGTGCTGATAACGTGTTATAAAACTATATATAATTGGAAATAAATAAGAGAAGCAAGCCAATACCTTTATAGAGAGGAGGGAGAGCTTATATTATCATCTTTTCTTAATGTTACAAATGAGAAACAAAGCTCCCTATTTATAGAAGAGTTTTGCCTCTAAACCTACAACATATACAACTTGTACAAGTTACTCTCTCAAACTTGAACACAACTTGGTACAACTAAGATACAACTTGCACTTTCAAGTTGTATTTATCACTTTATGTCAAGTGGTACAATATACACTTCTAGTTGTATAATCATTAATAATACATCCAAATTACAACTTGACAAATGGTTTATAACATAATTACAACAACAACAACAACAACAACCCAGTGAAATCCCACAACGTGGGGTCTGGGGAGGGTAGAGTGTGTGCAGAACTTACTCCTACGAGGTAGGACGGCTGTTTCCGAAAGACTCTTGGCTCAAACATGGTTTATAACATAATTATTCTTAAAAGTAGCTATACTAAGTAATTATTCTATAGTTTTAACATGGGAGGTGGTTTGGTCAGGAGTGGAAATATAGGCCCAGTGACCACCACATATAGGAGCCCGAATTGCGGCACACTGGTGCACTAATCTAGTTAATTTAGCCAAATTTTTAAAAATCCGGCCAAATCTAGCCATTTGCCGCAACCAAATTTGCAATCATTGACCAATGGGTTAAAATGGTCAAAATGGCACCCTACAATAACAACCCCCACCCTACCAAGTAGATTTTTTTTTTTTTTTAATAAAATTACATTTGACTCTAATTCTCAACTACAAATACAGTCAAACCTTTCTACAATAACATCGTTGGGTTCGAAATTTTTTGACTGCTATAGAGAATTGATGTTATACATCTATAATAGCATTTGTCATTTAAGTAATAGTTGACTGTTATAGGCAAAAAAAAAATGCAGAAAATCTATTTTATTTTATTTTTTTAATATTGTAAAAAAATAACAAAATTATTTAAATTTTAAATCTCAAAGATATGAATGCTTCACTAACTAAACATTAAGGAAAGTTAATACATTTTTAATATAAAGCTTGAATTTACGAAGATTTGCATCTAAACTTTCAACAAACGAGTATCCAATTACTTTCCCTTGAAGGAAATCTAAGAGTTGAACGGCTGAATCTTCTAACCCAGTCCAAGTAACAATAGGTTGAGGTTCTTCATCAGCACTTTCATTGTCGTCTTCGGCTTCCATTGTCTCTTGTTCTTCCACTCCAATGACAAGGGCAATAATCTATTCATCAGTGAAAATAGGAAGTGTTGCATCAAACTCCACATATGTATTCATATGTAATATTTTGTCATAAATATAGTATATTAATCTATCAAATTAAATATTTGATCAAAATCTATACTACATATTATTGGTAATCATAAATATTCTACTTTTTATAAAGATGATTAATAATTATATTACCAAAAAAAGCAGATAGCTGTTATATGGGGGGTGATTTTACAAAGAGTGTACTGTTATAAAGTTGGTTGTTACTGTTATAGGTAAAATGTTGTTATAGAAAAGTAAAATATAACATAAAAATTAGTTCCGAAAAATCTTAGTTGTTATAGAGAGGTGCTGCTATACGGGGATGCCGTTATAGAGAGGTCTGACTGTACCCTGAGCTATTCTCCATTTTCACACACTTCTTCATAAAAAATCAAAAGAGCAAATTTCAAGTCTTCAATTCATCTTTAATGTTATCGTATTAGTTTTTCTACTCCTCTCTCTCTCTCTCTCTCTCTCTTAAATTGCTATAAAAAATCAAAATTTTATTTCAATTATTTTTGGTGATGCTGGCAAGTTTCAATTTTCAAGTCTTCAATTTATTAATTTACTGTTATCATATTTCTGAGTCTATCCAGCATCTTGGTAAATTCGTTTCAACTCCTACTTTTATTTAATACTAGTGAATTTAACTGCGATTCGCGCGGTAGAAAAAATATGAGTAAACTGATGAAATAATAATGTTATAAATTTATAGAAAAGGAAAAATAAAATTTTCTTGTTACACACATAAAACTGAATTCTCTATAATTGATTAAGTCACAATTACCAATATGTTCATTAAAATTATTTCTGGAATCTCATATAACAATCTACATTCCAAGTATACCAACTATATTGTGTACAAATTACTGACTCGTCGTACATAAAGTTAGCTTTCTCAAATCCCTTAAAATAGTACTGTTAAGAATATCTTTTTTTATGCAAATAGTTGCATATATATAGTAACCATAACTGGATGTAGTAAAGTTATCAATGAACATACAAAAAAAGAAAAAATAGACCCTTTTTTAACCTATAATATGCAACATGAATCAACTTTCTCAACCAAAGTCCTATTCAATATTGTGTTATTCATTATAAGACTTAGAATTTGGATAAAAGAAACTTCACCCATACTTCTTTTTATCTTTCTTTTAGTCAATTAAATGTCTCGCAATATATTATTCCATCGTTCGATGTAAACAGTACATAGTCATTCTTTATAGGGAAAAGGTGCAAATATATCTATCAACTTTGCGATTTAGAGCATATATAACCCTCGTTATAAAAGTGGTGTAAATATACTCCTTCCGTTACAAAATGGTGCAAATATACCCTTTTTGTTGACGGAATTTTTTTTAAAAATCATTTAGTTTATGTTTTAATTAAGAAAAATAACCACGTGACTTTAAAAAAGAAATCTACCCATTTTTTTTAGTGGACATACTTTTCTAAAGCCAATGATAAAAAATTTTCTAGTGGGTCGAGTCTGATTCGTTCAAAAAAATGGGTAGACTTATTTTTTTTTAAAGCCACGAAGATATTTTTTTAAACTAACCAGACCCGACTCACCAGGAAAAAATTTCCATGTGGCCTTAGAAAAATATGTCTACTAAAGAAAATGAGTAGACTTTTTTTTTTAAAGCCACAAGGCAATTTTTTTAATTAAAAAATAAGCTAAATGATTTTTTTTTTTTTAAATCCTGCTAGTGAAAAGAGTATATTTGCACTATTTGTATAAGAGCAGGAATATAATTGCACAATTTTGTAACGACAAGGGTATATGTACACCACTTTTTTAATGGGGGTATATCTGCTCTAAATCGCAAAATTGAGGGGTATATTTGCACCTTTTCCCTTCTTTATGTATTGTCGCTACAAAAATTTAAAATTCGATAGGTAGGAACAAAAAACCGATCTACATGTATACAACTGCATGGTACATGTCATAACACATAAATAAGATTGAAGAACAACAATTAAAGTAAATTAAAAGAATTACAAACATTACATCAACTTAAATGCATCCAACAAAAAGCCACCTGAGATTGTTCCTCATAAACCATTGAATAAATTACCTTGACCGATCTCTTTAATCGTAGAATATATTTATGCACTAAATAAGCCACTGGCAATGAAATTTACAGTAAATCTATGAGACAACAGTCGAGTCCTGATTGTCTTTATTAATGATCATTTTCTATTTAATTACATATCCATGTATATAGAACATGTTGAGGAAGTTTTATGAAGAAATCAATAAAAATGTACCTTTCTTCAAGGATAAAATTTTCTTTTAGGATCTGTTCTATGCTTTGCTTTTATGCTTTATGATAATTTTGTCCTGCAAAGAAACAGGAAAAAAAAAAAAAAGGTTATGAATCGAGAAACTATTTTATCCTCTGAAGCTCTAACTCAAATTTGGAAATTTAAAGCACATATATTTAAAAAAATATTTTTGAAACCAATAAATCAGATAGGTCAATATTACTTATTTCAACAAGTCTGATGGAACCAGTCCTATGCAAAACCTGATAAAATAAAATAAAAAATTATTAGTGTACTCCACCTCTACATCTGAGTATTGTATAATTTGTGTTTCATAATAAACATGTCCGACGAATTTAGGGACAAGTTGTCATCATTTGCAAACCTTCTTCTCCTTCTACAACGGAAGAGGAACTTCCAATTAACAGACGTTTCTACAATATTAAAAGAATTAAATCACACAAGAGATAGCAAATTTTCCATGTTGTATTTCTTTGTATCTCACATGTATATATACATGAAAGAAAAAATAAAGAATTGCATTTGGTATCTACACTTGTGCTAATCCTTGTAAAGGAAAAATATCAAATCCTAACAAACTACTACAAGACAAAACAATAAAGAATATGCTAAATTTCTATGTACACGTATCACATTGTGACACCAAATAAATGAGTTGTGATTAAGTAAATCGTGCGGTCCAAATTTCATCAAGGCCAATACTTGATCAACGGTGATGATAGGAGCATATATATACAAACTCAGACATAGAAACTCACGAACATCTATCTCTTTCTTCAAATTTGTCCAAAATACCATTATTGCAATCCAAACTTTTTGTTGAAGAAGATGAACTTGAATCAGTGATTAATTAGATGTAGAGATCCCAACACCCCCCTCCCCCCCTCAAGTTAGAGGGAGGAGAAATGATACCTAACTTGGGCAAAAGGGATCGATGAATAGGACCAGATAGGGGTTTTGTGAAAATGTTTGTTGCTAGCTGTGAAATTGAAGGTTCACGGCAAAGAAATCGTACACCGGTAAGTATTGTGGATGAACAAAGTGTCAATCTAAGTCCACATTCTTTGTTCGTTCGTGAAAAAAATGAATTTTTAGCTATATGAATTGCCGCCTGGCTATCGGAGAGAAGAGGAACCGGCAAAGGTGAAGGTTTGGAGAAATCGTCGAAAAGTCAAAGCGGCCAAGCTATTTCAGTGACGACCCGTCTCATGGAAGGGTATTCGGCCTCTGCGGATGACAGTGACACTAAAGATTATTTCTTGGATTTCCACGAAACAGGAGACCCTCCTAGAATAATGAAGAAACCACTAATTGATCATCTAGTGTCTGGACACGACCCCAATCGGAGTTGCAGAAAGAAGCCAAATCGAAAGAGGAAGATGAAGACAAAAATATCCCTAAACCCGGATCTATCAAGAGATAACGAAGACACCTCATAGTAGCATGAAGATGAGGTTGACGAGGGGTTTACATGAATTGGCTTAGATGCTGAACTACAAACAATAAATCCGGTCAAGTATGGCTTAGAAAATTAAGTTTTCATAAAAGCATTCGATACAAAGTGGGTTTAGGTATGGGTTCTCCATTATCCCTGCAAAGCTTAGTAGAAGGGTCAAGTGGACATGAAACTGGTTTCAAATGTGCACATTCAAATTCATGAAGTAAGTCCAATGTAAATTTCCTTTGAGATAATATGATGCCTTGAGGTTCTCTGATTATTTCAAGTCCTAGGAAATACTTGGCATGTTCTAGATACTTGATTTTGAATTTTGAGTCTAGAAACATCTTAAGGGAAGCAATTTCTGATGGATCATCCTCAGTAATCAATATATCATCGACATAAACTGCTAGAATAGATAGTATAGGACCAGATTTCTTGAAAATAGTGTAATCATTCAATGAATGGGAATAACCTTTGAAATTAAGTGCCCCAGTCAATCTTTCATACCATTGCCTAGAAGCTTAACGAAGGCCATATAAAGACTTTTTCAATTTGCAAACATGAAGAGGTGTAGGAGCAGTCATACAATAGGAAACCTCATATAAACCTCTTCCTGCAAATCACCATGTAGGAAGGCATATTAACATCTAACTGTGAAATTTCCCAATTCCTTTTAACTATAACTGATAATAAGCATATGATTATTATCATTTTGACAACGGGTGAATATGTTTCTGTGAAATCAATCCCTTCCCTTTGAATGTCACCCCTAACAACCAACCTTACTTAAATCTTTCCACAGTCCCATCCTATTTATATTTGATTCTATACACCCATTTCCAGGGCAAAGCTTTCTTGCCGTTGGGTAATTCAACCACATCCCAAGTGTTATTGGATTCAAGTGCTTAAAACTCTTTGTCCATGACTTCTTGCCAACCAAGGTGTAAACTAGCTTGGGAATAATTAGTGGGTTTAGAATGTATGATTTATTACTCAATAAAGATTAATTTGAAGAAGAAAAGGCAATGAAGGGTAAAACTGTAGGAGAAATAGAAGAGATGAAACAACTTTGAGTGAGATTAGTTAGAATGACTGAGTTGTAAATGTAGTCATCTAAGTATTTAGGTTGTTGGTATGATCTAGTGGATTGTCTAGTAGGTTGAGGAATGGGTTGTGGAATAGCAGGATTAGGACCAGGTTTAGCCTGAGGATGTTCAGGTGAGTTAGGTTGAGGTGATGGTGGAGGAGTTAGGATAGAAGAAAAAGGGATGGAGGAAAAAGAAATTGAAGTAGCAGAGGGTGATGAAGGTTCGGATATAGAAGGAACAGGCTGGACAGGTGTATCATTTGAATCATTTAAGGAAACAGTAGAAATAGGAAAAATAGACTGAGTATGCTGATATTTATCAGTGTGAAGAAAAGGAAAGATAGACTCATGAAAAATGACATTTCTAGAGATGAAGATTTTGTTTGAACTCGAATCAAGAAGCTTATATCTCTTTTTGGCAAAAGGATACCCTAGGAAGACACATTTGCTAGATCTAGGATCCAACTTAGTCCTATGAACTAGAAGGGCTGAAGCATAACATAAACATCCAAAAGACCTCAAGTAAGAATAATCAGGAGACCTTTTAAACAACATTTCATAGGGACTTTTCATTTTGAGAAGTTTGGTGGGAAATCTGTTAATTAAGAAAAGTAGCAGTGAGTAAGCATTCTCCCCAAAACTTAATAGGCAAATTTGACTAATAAAGAAGTGCTCTACATATCTCAAGCAAATGTCTGTGCTTTCTCTCCACAATGCCATTTTGTTGTGGAGAGTAAGCATAAGTAGTTTGGTGAATAATACTCTAAGGGGTCATTTTGTACGAAGGATAAACATAAATAGTCCCGGGATAAGAATTTAGCAATTCCTTATCCCTTGTTTGGTTAGTAATCATGGGATAAGTTATCCCAGGAGTAAAAATAGTGTTGGGATAACTTATACCTGTCATAGGGTGGAATAATTTATCCCCGGATAAGTTATCCCGGGATAAGGAAGAAACCTCTTCTTTTTAGAAATTATCCAATGTATCATACTTTTAGTCTAACATACCAAACAGCCGGATAAAAAAAATAAGCTATAGTATAACTAATCTCGAGATAACTTATTCCAACGTAATTAATCCTAACATAACTTATCCCAGCGTAATTTGTTTTTGAACCAAACGACCCCCAAGAAGCAAGAAATTCAGAGGTTTCAAGACTTCTTCCCAATTCTAATGCATTGTCACTCCTAATAATTTTTACTTTGGTGTTAAACTGAGTTTGAATCATTGCCAAAAAGTGTTGTAAAATGGTGAAGGCATTGGATTTAGTGCTTAAAAGAAAAGTTCAAGTTGCTCTACTATAATCATCCACAATAGTTAGGAAGTACTTAAAACCATCATAAGTATGAGTTTTTTAAGGTCCCCAAGTGTCTATATGAATAAGACCAAATATTTAAGTGGATGAACTATTGCTAGAAATAAATGGTAAGTTTTATTGTCTTGCCTTAGCACACACATCACAAGGAAATAAATTGGTAGAAACAGAGATAAATGGAATATTTTTCATATTAGAAAGGGGCATATGCCCAATCCTATTGTGCCAAGTGCTTAAATTGATAGAAGCAGAATTTGAAACATGTGCATGAGCACTTTGATTACAAACTGAAGTACTGAAATTTGAAACTTGTGCAGAAGCACTTTGATTACAAACTGAATTACTAGAAAGAGTTTCTAAACTAGGTGCATTGGCTCAAGGCTTGGGATGGCTTGTACTCGTGGATTCCACAAGATAGAGACCTTTACTGACTTTACCAAGAACCAGTGGCCCGCATAATTACACCAAAAACAGGAAAAAAAAACTTAGAATAGAGTTGAATTGTAGGCATAACTTGTTAACAGAAAGCAAGTTTTAATGGAAACAAGGAACAAACAATACATGATTAAGAGTGAAACAAAGGAAAAGATTGACACAACCTATATGAAAGACAAAGGCTCTAGCTGAATTTGGAAGATTAATATAAGTGGGCTTAGGGAGAAATTTAACATTAAATAGAAGCTTTAAATCAGATGTCATGTGCTCAGAAGCACCAGAGTCTAGAATCCAGGAAATAGAGTTCAAAGATACACAAATTGTAACGACCTTCCTGATCATTATGGAAAGTCTAGGATCACCCTCCCAATAGAACCTTTTCAAGGGTAGAACGAGACAATAGAAACTCAAATGTGGAAGCCTAAGAACTGAAAAATTGGCTTGTTTGTAATTATTGTTTAGTTGTGTTGAGTCCATTGGGGGTGAAGTAGGAAATTAGATCTCCGTTGGGGATTCCAAGGCCACGGGGGAGTTCGCATGGTGTTTTTACATTAATGTGCGTGTTTTGTTTGTGTTTGTGAGGCCTCGAATGAAGTATTGTGTGGTAGAGTGAAAAATTGGTGAGAAAACGAGCTCGGCTGGTTTGAGGGTGTATTTCGCAGCGGGACTTTGCGACGGACGGTCGGCCCCTGGCGGGGAGAGAGTGGGGGTGTCCACTATGGCCGGACACCGGACCGCCCGCGCAGACAGAACGACCGCGCGGCCGGTCGGCAGGGCGTAAGCCGTATTTTTAAACACTTAGTTCGAATTCTTTATTCATAAAACTCCAAAACAGTTTCCAAGGAGGACCTAGGGCAAAATTCTAAGGCTAGGGCAAGAATATTCTTGAGAGGTAAGTCTCAACACTTCCTTCCTTCATTACGCAATCATCTTAAGATTATTATAATTCTAATGGGTCTACAATGGTGAATTGAGGACTACTAGTAACCCTAGAACTTAATAGACCTTTAATAGCTGGTGGATTATGAATATTATTGATTGGTTATCATCTAAAAGCATGAATTATTACTTCTTACTTGAGAATTCAATACCTACATACTTATTAATGGTGAATTGCGACTTAAGGTTTCGTAAAAGTGACAACTTTAGCATGGAAATTGTTGATAAAGGGTTTAACTAAATAGAAAGACCATGAATTAACATATTTTGACTTTTGGTAATCAATACTAGGCAAATTCATACCTAGAGTTAGATTCTCCATTGAAAGAGGGTGGAATTGGTGGGGTTTCTTCCCCAAAGTTGACATTGTTAATGATTAGATGAAAAATTGCTTACTTAGCCTTACGTATTTTAGATTTTGAGCGTTCCAAGGCATTAAGGAAGGGAAAGGGTATAGCGGAGTGATTCGCATTGTTTCAGCTCTACACGGAGGTAGGTTACGGCTTACTTGAGTTAGACTTTGATTAGTTGATTGTATATGTATGAGATTGATAGGAGAAAGCATGTCTAGTCTTCGGGCATAATGTGTAGTTGGAATTCCTATATGCTATTGATCGAGTAATAATGTGGGCTTAATGCCATTATTCGATGTATTGTGATTTATAATTTGATGACAATTATAGTGAGAAGTTAATATGATCTTCTTGATAAAAATGATATAGTACACGATAATCGCTCATTAAAAGTGATGTATATATATATATATATATATATATATATATATATATATATATATATATATATATATATATATATATATATATATATATATATATATATATATATATAAAGAAGTGAGTATGTGACGTAGATTTTGGGCATATTTGACAGGGGGGAGGATATGGCCTAAGTTAAAGGCTCGTGATCCGAGGTAAGATTCTGGAGCGAGGGTACATGGACACCATGGGTCCTCTGTAGGTCATAGCTATTGGGAAAAGACACCAATTAGCATGTATGTACACGAGTGATCGGACTGGTAAGTGAGAATGTTATTGTGAGGTTTATTCCATTGCTTGCTTCTGTTGACTTAATTGTTAATATCATTAGTGGACTTGATTGTTAATATCATTGGTGTACTTGATTGTTAGGACTTGATTTGTTAATATCATTGGTTGACTTGGTGTTGGCTATCTGATTATGTGATGTTGACTGGTCTATCTATTTTATTGATTTTATGATTCATGTAGGGGTGGGCATAAACACCGAAAATCGAAAAACCGGACCGAACCGAATTAATTCGGTTTTTCGGTTCTGCTGTCTTCGTTTTCGGTTTTTTTAATAACAATTTCGGTGTTCGGTGAGGTGTTCGGTTCCGGTTCACCGGTTCTTCGGTTTTTCGGTTAAACCGTTTTTTTTTTTTTTTTTTTTTTTTTTTTGAAAATTTTCTACATGAATACAATTTTTTTTTTTGGGAAAAAAACATAAGTAGACAATAATATTATAATATTTACATACTCTTAGCAACTAAATGTTATTAAACATTACATGACAAGTTAAATGTTTTATAGTAAATCAAATTGCTACATATAACTAAACCCTTCGTACGTGAATAACTCCAATACCTATTTGTTGTTCATAGTATAAGCACTTATACAATTTCATACTTCCTCCTTATTCGCAAGATTTTTTTTTCCAAATGCTTTTTTCTTACCTTTTCTACTTCCTCCTTATTCTCAACTTCTTTCATTGTTCCATAAAAAATAAAATCTCAGTTTTCATTTAACACTATAGGATATTGAATACAAGTATACTAATAATTTGAGTGTTGATTTTTATTATATATAGTATAATAAAAATGTTATACATAGAATAATATTCATATAATTTGTTTCACCTATTATAATAAATTAGATATAACTCACATAATTTAATTATACACTATATAAAATTTTATATCTCGTATGATTTTATTATACGTTGTATAATACATTATATTTTGTATATAGAAGATATTATCTTGTATGTGGATGATCACTATGGTTGGATTCTAAAGTCATCAAAACTTCAAACATTTAGTCTAGCGTAAACCTCCGTAACTCGAAGCAATCAAGAAGGAAAAATGAAAATAAATGGAGAGATGTGTAATTGTTGAAAAAAACCGAATTAAAAAACCGAAACCGAACCGAACCGAACTTCAAAAAACCGAACCGAACCGAACTAATTCGGTGCGGTGTTCGGTGTCCACTTTCAAAAAACCGAAACCGAAAAACCGAACCGAACTTTGAAAAAACCGAACCGAAAAACCGAACGCCCACCCCTAGATTCATGCATAATACTAATCTTAGTCGGCCTATGGTATCTACCGGTGCATAGTATTTGTACTGATACTACCTTGTTGCATTTTTTTTAGTGCAGATTGTGATCCGGAGACTGTTACTCGACCTCATATTTAGCTTGAGGCCATTTGCTAACAGATTGGGGGTGAGCTTCTATCCGTGCCAGGCCGCCCGAAGATCTTCCTTTATATAATGTCTATTTCCATTCCATACATTGATGTTTATTTATTCAGACAGTATGGATTCCTTAGACATGTTTTGGATTAGAGTCCATGTACGATGACTTTTGAATTTTGGGGTTGTAATAGTTAGGACTTCCGCATTTACATTATTATTTTATGGCATGACCACTTTTGACTTAATCTTGCATTTAATTTATTGTGAACTGAATGAATTGACTAAGTAAAAATGGACTTTGAATGAGTAGATGGTTAAGCGTATTGATTCGCCCACTAGGAGTTAGTATGGGTGTCAGTCATGGCGGGTTGGGTCGTGACACTAATATAGGTTTTAGAAGAAGGAATTTTTGGTATACCAACACAATTAGCATTCACAGTGTCCACAGTGTCCTTGTTTTTTTTTTTGTGTCCTTGTCACCCTCTGTTCCAAGCTTTACATGTTGAAGAAGCTGGTAAAGGTTGTGAAACTGATATTGAGTCATAGGTTTCTCCCCTGTTTGGTTTTCATTTTGATCTGTTGAATAGACAGCATTGCTACCTGCTCCTTGCCCAAACTTCTTGGATTTGGTAAATTTGAAATCAGCTGGAAAACCTATCAATCTGTAGCAATTTTCAGCAGTATGATTTGGTTTCTTACAATAAGTGCAGAACAAAAAACTTGAGGCTGTATTTCTCTTTATTTCTGAGCCACCCTTTCTTCCCATGTTCATCTTGTTACCCCCATAAGTTTGTTTGATGCATAAAATGATCCTGCAACTGGATGATTAGTGACTTGAACTTCCCTTTGTTTCTCATCTATGATGAGTAGGGAGTAAGCATAGTTAACTGATGGCAAAGGAACTAACATAAGCAAATTGCTTCTAGGACCTGCATATGCTATATTCAGTCCCATAAGGAACTAAATCAATCTAGCATCTTGTTCAGACTTGTATGTTTTTGCCTTACCTCCATAAGAGCATTCATAAATGCAGGTCTAAGAAACATCAAGACTGTCCAGCTCATCCCGTAACCTTTTCAATTTAGTGTAATATCTAGTAATATCCATGTTTTCTTAAGCTAACTCACCGATTTGCTTTTGCAACTGAAAGAGTTGAGGTCCAGTACTCTTTCCCTTGTAGTTCCTCCCACATTTCCCTTGTAGTTTTTAAGTAAAGCACACTTTCAGCTATTTCCTTTGAAAGGGAGTTCAAGATCCAAGAAATGACCATGTCATTACATCTTGTCCAATACTTTAGAGATTCAGAGTTAAGAGTGGATTTAGAGAGTGTTCCATCAATGAAGCCAATTTTGTTTTTGGCTAACAAAGCAATGAGAATTCCCCTACGCCAACCACCATATCCCTTTCTATCAAAAGTGGTATTAACTAGGGTCATTCCGAGTGAGTCATATGGATGAATATGTGAAAGGGGTGAGTTGAATCTATCACAACACATTCAGTTGAAGGTATGACATGTTCAAATATCTGAGGAGGAAGGGTATTATTAGAGGTTTGAGTGTTTTCAATCAATGTTTGTGTGTTTTCAATGGTTCTTGCCATGATTATGGATCAAAGTTTGAGAAAAATGAAGGTGAAAGAAGAACAAGAGAGATCTCGAAAGGAAAGAAGAGGCAAATAGGATCGAATTCCTTATTGCTCTGATACCATGTTGGAAGAATTAAATCACACAAGATATAGCAAATTTTCCTTGTTGTATTTCTTTGTATCTGTTCATGTATATATACACGAAAGAAAAATAAAGAATTGCATCTGGTATGTACACTTGTGCTAATCCTAGTAAAGGAAAAATATCAAATCCTAACAAACTACTACAAGACAAAATAATAAAGAACATGCGGAAGAAACCCCAGAATACAAAGATTTTGGTGCACGACAAGCAAAGGTCTGCTATTGTGCGCCAGTACCATGGCTCGATAGAAACGACTGCCTCTGAACACTTAAAAAACATTGGTTAACCAGCCAACAGACGATCGCATGATTACGCCAGAATCTGGTACTCCCCAGAAGCTTCAACCCGTTCAATTTGCAAATTTTTCAGTGAGAGAGGGGAGTATCAACATGGAAACACAACCTTCAAAGATTACACAGGCACCGGGAGTTATGCAGTTCGTGGCGAAGCAACCACACCGGGAAACCACCGAAGTGGAGGCTGAAATTGCAAGGCAAAGACGTAAACTTACCTATTCAGCTGGGGGACCTCCACCCCCTACATTGGTGGATATTGTGAAAAGGAACCGCTCGGTATACAAAGGTATGAAATTAAAATTCTATTCCCCTGAAGTAAAGGATGGGATTAAGATTGCTAAGCTAAACCCTAAAGAAATTGTTGATCAATGTCGCAAATGGGAGTGTGCGTTAATAGGCTATGTAATTGGGGGAAATCCATCTTTCAAGGAGATGCTAAACTTTGTGTATGGCGTATGGAGTGCAATGGATACACCAAAGGTATTTCTACATGACAATGGGTATTTTATATTTTGATTCTAGTCCATAGCTGATAAGAACAATATTGTGGAGAATGGCCATAATCGACCTATGATTTTAACTGATTAGGCTCCTGATTTCTCTATAAAAAAGGAATCCATGAGAGTTATTCCATTATGGGTGCAATTTCCACGGTTGCCTTTACAATATTGGACTGAGGAAAATATGGGGAGAATTGGAAGCTTACTAGGTAAACCTGTTTGTATTGATAAGTTGACTACTTGTAGTGATAGAGTGTCCTATGCAAGAGTTTTGATTGAGATTGATGTTTCCCAACCCCTTCCTATTGAACTGCATATTGAGAAACCTGATGGTGCTATGATTACTCAAGCCGTGGACTATGAATGGATGCCTAAATTTTGCTCAGATTGTTGTCATTTTGGGCACTATGTGGATACCTGCAAAGATAAGCCTGAGTTGTATGAAATAGCTAAGTATAGGAAGAGGAAAAAAAAGAAGGAAAGGGTGGAATGGAAGTCAAAGCCAGGTAATACTCAAACTGCAATTCCAACAACTGCAACTGAATCTAATGTAGTGGTGGATACAAATACATCTACTACTGTGGTGGATATAGGCAAGCAAACTGCAGTTGTAACACTGGTAGCAAACAAAGCAATGAGTGATTTGGAAATTGTTATCTTGCTATCTAAGAAAGCTACTGCTGGTGTAAGGATCAATGATAGACAACATGAGCAGCAAAAATGTGCTATAGCAAATGCTAGTACTGGTGCTGATGCAGCAAGTAGTACAAAAGGGTATTGATGAGGGGGTTACTGCTACTAGTTCCCTTCCTCCATGATCATTACATCTTAGAACATAAGAGGGCTTAACAGGCCCTTTAAGCAGAGGGAGATGTACTCCTTTTTGCACAAAAATAAGGTAGACATAATTGGTATATGTGAAACTAGAGTAAAAAGGAATAAAGTAGGACAAATCCAACAACCGTTTGGTTGAGAATGGGAATTTTCTACTAATTATGATTATGCTCAAAATGGAAGACTGTGGGTATGTTGGAGGGCTACACAAGTGACAGTAACTATTTTGAGAACTACTTCTCAGATAATTCATTGTTGTGTACCTGATAAAAATTCCAGTTTTTCTTGTTTTTTAACTTTTATATATGGGTTCCACACTATAGCAGATAGGCAAGATATTTAGGATCATCTGAGAGCTATAGAGCCTTCGATTAATGCTTCTTGGCTACTTCTAGGTAATTTCAATACTATTCTACATGCGAATGATAGGTTACATGGTGGAGCTGTGCAACCAGTGGAAATAGGAGATTTTCAACAGTGTATTGATGATTTGGGGCTGGGTTTGATTAAAAAAAAAGGGATGTGCATACTCATAGTGTAACAAGAGAGGTGATAATAATAAAGTGTATAGCAATATTGATTGGGCTTTGGGAAATGCAGCTTGGTTCAATGATTATGGCTATATTGAGGCTGATTTTCTAGTACTTGGATGTTCAGATCACTCACCTATCTTACTCACTACTGAGAAGCCTGCTAGACCAACAAGAAAACCTTTCAGATTACTCATAAGTACGATTTCATCAAGATTCTTTTAAGGAAGCAGTGACTGAGGTGTGGATGCAAGAGGTGCAGGGCTATCACATGTATGTAGTATGGCAGAAACTTATGGCAATAAAAAGAAGGGTCAAGGGCTTGAACAAGGAATACTCTTCCCTGGAGAGCAGACTTAATGTTGCTAGAGAGGAGCAGAAAAAAACTCAGGATAAACTCAATGAGGATCTGTTTAATAACCACTTAATTGAAGCAGAGAAAGAACTGTTATAGAATTTGGAAAAGTGGGAGTCAATCCATGAAGGAGTACTTAGACAGAGGTCCGTGGCTACTTGGATAACATTGGGTGATTCCAACTCCAAGTTTTTTCATGCTCATTTAAAGGCAATAAAAGCAAGGAATAGGATATCCAGTATATATACTGAGCAAGGGGTGAAGCTGAGTGATGATGTTACACCCCGTACTTGCGGAGAAGCACTTATCACATTTGAGTGTAAGTATGTTGAACCATGGTTAAGTAAAATAACTTTGGAGTATAAGGGAAGAAGCATTATTAAGTATATTTTATGAGTAAAAGATGCATATGAGGAATTCCGGAAGGTCTTATAAGAAATTGAGTGGAAGGAGTTGAGTTAGTATGACATTGGAAAAAGATGAGCGTTACTTTGAACAACAAAGTATGAGCCAACTTGGGGAAAGAATATCTTTTAGTATACGAGAGGTTTTGAAGTAAAGCAAAAGCCTAAATTAAAGTTCATGAAGTCTAGTTTCCAACGCAACAAACCGCTCTTCGATACGACATCGGAGTAGAGAATTATGGATGTTACAAGTCAGGCTCGCAGAGCAGAAACGCGCAGCTACATTGCGCGACACGCGCGCTACACTACCCGAAAATTCTATGTCAGTGCCAATCGACTCTAGAACTCTATAAAAGGGGTTTACCCCTTATTTTTTTCATCCAAACACCCCTAAACATATCCCAAATCCTCTAGAACATTCCTCCAACTTCCACAATATGCACATATATTCCTACAAGTCTATATGACAATTTTGGTCATTTTTATTTCATTTTTAACATAGCCCGAAGTCCTAGAAAGTCCTAGAAATCTCTCCAAACATATTTCAACATATTTCCAATCTCAAACCAAGGATTAAAGTGAAGATTAAAGTGGTTAAGGGTTCCAAGTGGGGTCTACACTTGTCTCCTCTTCTTGAAGATGTTTGGGTGAGTATTTTTAAGGTGGAGTAACCATGGAATTGAAGTGTTCTTGAATTTGAGGTATGATTTCATCTTAGTTTCATGTTTATGGGTTTGTTTGGTAATTATGTTAAGATTTGAGGAGAAGAAAATTGAAGGAAAAGTTCAAATATGCATTTAATGATATTTTGAGTTGTGAATTAACTTGAATAATTATTAGTATATTTTGAGCATAATCTTGTTATAAGGGATAATAATGATGTTAAGGAATTGTCGTGTACGAGTGTATAAGGGGTTGTATGAAGTTTTTGTTATGAATTGATTATGAAAAGAAGTTTTGGGATTGAATTGAGTATAGTTGGAATGTAATCTTTTGAATATGGAATTGTTGATGTATTATTGTGCTTTGGGAGTTGTTTTGAAGATTGGAGGGAGTAGAAGATATAGGGGAGGTGCTGCCTGAATTTCGGCAGATTCTAACGGGGTTTAATTTGAAGGCTTAAGATAAGCATGTGACGATAAGACAAACAATAGTATGAATTATCTTGAATGTAGATTTACAAGCTCGGAAGGATAAGAATTGAGTAGTTAAGAAGACCCAAAAGGTATGTTAAGGCTAGTCCCTTTCTTTCTAAAGGCATGATTCTTTTCTTATGAACTCATACATGTTTTCCATAATATCTTTATTCCCAAAAAGCTAAAAGTTCATGATTCTCAAAGTTCTTATATTGCTAAAGATAGATGTTTCCTATGATGATAATGATGATGATGATGATCCCATTTCTAGAGATTCCAAAGTTTACAGTCCTGATGCTATTATGAGATTATTGAGTTTATTTCATGAATTTCTTGATTTTATTCATTGTTGTTGATCTCACCTTATGGTAATTATTCCTTTAAGGTGAGATATAGCAATGATGATTGTTCCATAATATAAATCGGAGGTTACCGACCTTACGTCACTCTGGTAGAGTTGTAGCTTTTAATTGGGCTCTCATGTATGCTTTATATATATGTAAGTATTTTCTCACACCATGCTGGCCGGGCACACCACTAGTGAGCGGCGTGCGATAGTTACCCCGGATGCGAGCTAATGATGATATTATGTTTGATATGCATGAAAAGTGTTTTCTTTAAAAAGTCAAGCATGCGTGATATCCGCCTTACGAGGCAATCAGATGTACATGTTACCCTTATGTTATGTTGTTATTCATGCCTTACATACTCAGTACATTATTCGTACTGACGTCCTTTTATTTGTGGACGCTGCGCTCGTGCCCGCAGATAGGTAGGGAGACGGATCAGATCCGTAGGTGCTTTATTAGCGGATTCTCATGAGCACTTCACTTACTTCGGAGTTGCAGTCTATTGGTATTGGTCTTTATGGTCACTTGTATTCTATGTAGAGGCTTGGTCTTTATGGTCACTTGTATTCTATGTAGAGGCTCGTAGACATGTGTGTACAATTAGACGTTTCATAACCCCACTGGTTCATACTGTTGTATAATATTTTAGTAACCTTGTCGGCTGGTGATGATGGGCATAGTTGTTGAGGATTATATGGAGATGTGCCGTTATGTTGTGATATATGTCCTTACAGATTATGATATCCATGAGCTATCCTTATGGTCTACCCAAAAATGATTATGAGATGTAAGCTTAGAAGTGCTCGGTATGTTAGCTTCGGGTACCCGTCATGGCCCTCTGGTTAGGTCGTGACAGATCCTGAGTTGATACAACAAGAATTTCTATATTCTTTTAAAACCTTGCAGGGCCAAGCAGCACCTAGCCTTCCTTGTATTGATGTTGAGATTGCTAGAAATGACCCATGCCTAAGTTTGGACCAATAGCAGCAGCTTGTGAAGGAGGTTACTAAAGCTGATGTAATATAAGCATTAAGAGAATTGCCAAATGATAAAGCTCCTGTGTGTGATGGTTTTCCTGCTGGGTTTTTCAAAGAATTCTGTCCTGTTATTGGTACTGATGTTACTACAGCAGTTCTTCAGTTCTTCACCAATGGAAAACTATTGAAAATTGTGAATTGTGCAACTGTGACTTTGGTAGCAAAAGTGTCTGTCCCCACTTATGTTAAAGATTTTAGACCTATTGCATGTTGCACCACCCTTTATAAACTGATTGCCAAAATCCTTATTGCCAAATTGAAGCAGGTGATAGATTTCATTGTGGGGCCTTCACAGTATGCTTTTATTGAAGGAAGGAATATCCTTGACAATGTTATTATTGCTCATGAGCTCATAAAGGGATACAATAGAAAAAGGGACTCTCCCAGATGCATCATTAAGGTGGACATTAGAAAAGCATATGATTCAATAGAATGGCCTTTTTTGAAAATGGTATTACTGGAGTTTGGCATTCCTTTTAAACTGGTGGAATTGATCATGAGTTGTGTTAGTACTTTTAGTTACTCTCTTGATTAATGGAGGAACTACACCTAGCTTTCAAGCCAAAAAAAGATTGAGACAGGGAGATCCTATGTCTCTCTATCTATTTGTTTTGGCTATGGAATACTTAAATAGATCACTGAAAAGACTGAAACTGCAGCCTGACTTTAACTATCATCCCAGGTGTGAGAAACTGGATATTATGCACATATGCTTCGCTAATGATTTGTTAATGTGTTGTAGAGTTGATAGACACTCCATTCAAATGATGATTCAGTGCTTTGAACATTTTTCAGAAGTTTCAGCCCTCAAGGCTAACATGGAGAAGAGCTGCTTATACATTGCTGGTGTATGCTTTTATAGCTGATTGGTCAATGAGTTCTATTTTACAATGGGGTTTATTCCTTTTAAATACTTGGGAGTACCTCTCTCGTCTGGAAGTTATTGAGGCCGAACAGTATGCCATTGGTGGACAAAATTGCAGCCAGGGTTAAGTGTTGGACAGCCAGATTCCTATCCTATGGTGGAAGGTTACAACTTATAAGAAGTGTGCTCTTTCAGATGCAAACATACTGGGCACAAGTTTTTCTTGTTCCTAAAAATGTACATTCAATGGTCACAAGCATCTGCAGAAGCTTCCTTTGGTCTGGCACAGATAAATCAAAAAAGGCATTGGTTGCGTGGGAAACTTTGTGTAAGCCAAAATCAGCTGTGGACTAAACATCTTGGATTTCTATACATGGAACAAGGCTGCTTTAGGTAAATTACTATGGGTAGTAGCAAGGAAGAAGGATAAACTATGGGTTCTCTGGATACACAGCTATTATATTAAGAGACAGAGGTGATGAGTCGTGAAATTACGCGATATTCGACGCTAATTCCTTAAGCTTTTGTGACTCCTTAAGCACTTTTGTTGTTACTTTTTGTGTTTTTATGTTGTTTTGTAGGAAAAGATGCCCGAGAGCATAAAAGAGCAAAATGGATCAAAATAGACCAAAATGGAACAAAATAGAGCAAAACAAGCCAAGTAGCTGAAATGAGTAATCGGAAGAAACCAAGTGAAAAGAAAGTCAAAAAGAGGCCAAAATGGACATTTTTGCAAAACTGTCAAAACTGGACAGTTTTGCCAAAACGGGACAGATTTGCAAAACTGTCAAAAGTGGACAGTTTTGCAAAAACGGGCAGAATTGCAAAAACAGAAATATGGGGGCAGATTTTGACATTTCTTTGGACTTGGAAAAATTGGGGGGAGCTACAAAGAGAGGCTAGGGCAAAACATTATCATCTTTGGTCATTTTGCAAGTTTTGGAGGCTAGGTTTCTCTACACTTTGGAGGAGAAGATTGGAAGAACTTCAATGAGATATTTCTTAATCCTTTCTTCAATTCCTTGTTTTGTGTTGTATATCTAAGTGTGTAGTATTTACTTTCTTCACTTGAATCTTGTTTATGGTAATATTCTATGATTAAAGTGTTGGATTGAAACTCTTGTTTTGCTTATGTATTGAATGATTTTTATTGCTATTGAAGTGGGTCTTTGTTGATTTAATTAATCTCGTTCTTGAATGTTTCCAAAGGGATTAGCTAACCCTAGACTCACCCATTTACTTAGATTGAGCTTGGAAGAGAAAATCTAGGTTGGGAAAGATTGATTAACAAGAATTTGGGTCATTAAATCCATCTAATAACTTGAGCTCGGAAGAGAATAGTTACTTGAGGTTAAATTGATTGTGCCTAATATCACACTCTAAGGCTTGGAAAAGCTTAGAGTGAAATTCATTGATTTGGTTGGAAGACTTTCAATGAGATTTTAGAAATCATTATCTATCAACATAAACCCGCTCTTAGTTGTGATATCGTGAAATACATTGGATCGTTACTTAGTGTAATTTCCTTGTATTCGAACTTGTGGCCATTGATCATTTTATCGCTTTCTAGGTTAGTTTATATTTTTGCATTAGTCATAATCTTTCTCAAAAACCCAAAATATTATCCATCGTTTGGCTTTAGCTTAGTTAGTGAAAATTTCATACTTTTCTTAATCGCCTATATATTGTTCTACGTGGGATTAGACCCCGACTCATAGTTGGGTAAATATATTGCATACGACCGTGTACACTTTCTCTTTGAGGAGTGTATTTGGACGTTATCAAAAATGCGCCGTTGCCATAATGAAAGTTGGTCGGATGGTAGTTGTCCATATTTTGATGACCCGTATCCATATTGTGAAGGACCCCACTTTTGGCAAGATTGTGAATATGCTCCCGAGAGAGATGTGTGCGCCGTCTCAATCCTATGATGAGAGTATTTGTAATATATATGTGGTGGTCAAGGTGGACATTGGGGTGATTGTCCCAATTATTTCGCTTCCCCTCCCAAAGTTGTTCTAACGAAAATGCTAGTTGTCTTTTGAGTTTGACAGGACAACGACATGACAAATGAAGGACAAAGTGCCGGATATGAAGGCATCATGGCAATGCTCCAAACATACTTAGATCGAGAGGCTAAAATGGAGGAAGAGCGAAAACTCGTCCAACAATCCATGGGGTGGCATGCGGCAACACATTATATTTTAAAACTAGCTCAAATTTCTGAAAATTTTGTTCTTTTGACATGTTGTGGATTAGTCGCTCTTATTATTTTACTTTCTTTCTTAGCTTCTTATATTAGTCTTGTAAGTTTAGGTGTAGGTTCTCCTTGAGGAAAAATGTGAAAACGCTTGGCTTGTTTGGTACTAATAGAGTTAGTCTCTTGCATGTGAAATTGAAATGTGAATACCTCTCCAAATTGTTGTGAAAGTTAAAAAGCAAGGTGCATAGGAAAGAATGATCTTTGTGACAACTTTTTGGCTCATTTGGTGACTCTTTACCTACTAGTTGTGTTGACTTTGGATTATGAGATATTGCACTAGTTGTTCTTGCTTGGGAAGTGAAATTGATCCATCTTGACTAGTTCATATGCCATGTGTGTGAGTGTTTGTTGAATAAATCTTGTGTTTACTTTTATCATCTAGAACTTGCCCGGTTAGTCTTTCAATGTTAATTTTGATCATATTGGTTGGAGAGATGACCTTGGGCTATCTTTGTGATGTTTGAAAAAGCCTCTTTAGCCTTTCTAGCCTACCATTGCATAAATAATATCACTAGTAACCCCATTTGAGCTTATAACCTTTTCTTTGATTGCCACATTACAAGCCTTTACCCTTTTTGATGAAAAGTCTCTCTTTTGAACCTTTCCCTCCTTGAACATGAAATTGTAAATTTGAGGCCAAAAGCCTAAGTTGGGGGTGTTAGTGTTGCTTGAGAGTAAGTAAACACAAGATTTATTCAACAAACACTCACACACATGGCATATGAACTAGTCAAGATGGATCAATTTCACTTCCCAAGCAAGAACAACTAAAGGCAATATCTCATAATCCAAAGTCAACACAACTAAGTAGGTAAAGAGTCACCAAATGAGCCAAAAAGTTGTCACAAAGATCATTCTTTCCTATGCACCTTGCTTTTTAACTTTCACAACAATTTGAGAGGTATTCACATTTCACGTTTCACGCAAGAGACTAACTCTATTAGTACCAAACAAGCCAAGCGTTTTCACATTTTTCCTCAAGGAGAACCTACACCTAAACTTACAAGACTAATATGAAGCTAAGAAAGAAAGTAAAATAATAAGAGCGACTAATCCACAACATGTCAAAAGAACAAAATTTTCAGAAATTTGAGCTAGTTTTAAAATATAATGTGTTGCCGCATGCCACCCCATGGATTGTTGGACGAGTTTTCGCTCTTCGGAAGAGAATAGTTACTTGAGGTTAAATTGATTGTGCCTAATATCACACTCTAAGGCTTGGAAAAGCTTAGAGTGAAATTCATTGATTTGGTTGGAAGACTTTCAATGAGATTTTAGAAATCATTATCTATCAACATAAACCCGCTCTTAGTTGTGATATCGTGAAATACATTGGATCGTTACTTGAGTGTAATTTCCTTGTATTCGAACTTGTGGCCATTGATCATTTTATCGCTTTCTAGGTTAGTTTATATTTTTGCATTAGTCATAATCTTTCTCAAAAACCCAAAATATTATCCATCGTTTGGCTTTAGCTTAGTTAGTGAAAATTTCATACTTTTCTTAATCGCCTATATATTGTTCTCTGTGGGATTCGACCCCGACTCATAGTTGGGTAAATATATTGCATACGACCGTGTACACTTTCTCTTTGAGGAGTGTATTTGGACGTTATCAAAAATGGCGCCGTTGCTATAATGAAAGTTGGTCGGATGGTAGTTGTCCATATTTTGATGACCCATGTCCATATTGTGAAGGACCCCACTTTTGGCAAGATTGTGAATATGCTCCCGGGAGAGAGATGTGTGCACCGTCTCAATCCTATGATGAGAGTATTTGTAATATATGTGGTGGTCAAGGTGGACATTGGGGTGATTGTCCCAATTATTTCGCTTCCTCTCCCCAAGTTGTTCTAACGAAAATGCTAGTTGTGCTTTTGAGTTTGACAGGGACAACGACATGACAAATGAAGGACAAAGTGCCGGATATGAAGGCATCATGGCAATGCTCCAAACATACTTAGATCGAGAGGCTAAAATGGAGGAAGAGCGAAAACTCGTCCAACAATCCATGGGGTGGCATGCGGCAACACATTATATTTTAAAACTAGCTCAAATTTCTGAAAATTTTGTTCTTTTGACATGTTGTGGATTAGTCGCTCTTATTATTTTACTTTTCTTTCTTAGCTTCTTATATTAGTCTTGTAAGTTTAGGTGTAGGTTCTCCTTGAGGAAAAATGTGAAAACGCTTGGCTTGTTTGGTACTAATAGAGTTAGTCTCTTGCATGTGAAATTGAAATGTGAATACCTCTCCAAATTGTTGTGAAAGTTAAAAAGCAAGGTGCATAGGAAAGAATGATCTTTGTGACAACTTTTTGGCTCATTTGGTGACTCTTTACCTACTAGTTGTGTTGACTTTGGATTATGAGATATTGCACTAGTTGTTCTTGCTTGGGAAGTGAAATTGATCCATCTTGACTAGTTCATATGCCATGTGTGTGAGTGTTTGTTGAATAAATCTTGTGTTTACTTTTATCATCTAGAACTTGCCCGGTTAGTCTTTCAATGTTAATTTTGATCATATTGGTTGGAGAGATGACCTTGGGCTATCTTTGTGATGTTTGAAAAAGCCTCTTTAGCCTTTCTAGCCTACCATTGCATAAATAATATCACTAGTAACCCCATTTGAGCTTATAACCTTTTCTTTGATTGCCACATTACAAGCCTTTACCCTTTTTGATGAAAAGTCTCTCTTTTGAACCTTTCCTCCTTGAACATGAAATTGTAAATTTGAGGCCAAAAGCCTAAGTTGGGGGTGTTAGTGTTGCTTGAGAGTAGTGAAAGTTGGTGTTGTGGAAAAGTCAAAAGAAAGGAAGAAAATTTGAAAAATACAAAAAGGTTGCAAACTTTTTGTGCAAAAAAATGTATCTTTGTAAAAAAAAAAAAAAAAAAAAAAAAAAATTTTTTTTTTTCCTTCTACTTTTATGTTTTGTTTTGATTATGTGCAGCGAGGACACTGCAACATTTATAGTTGGGGGTGGCATGTGCTAGCACATTATATTTTGGAACTTTATAAAGGAAGTTGGAATAATTGGGGAAACTAGTATGCAAAGGAAGGAGTCTTTGTTTTGAAATAAAGAGGAAAGTGAACGAAAGGTTTTGTGTAGTGTTCAAGGAGGGCGTAGTCACTTGTATCCCAAATACTTATCCTACCCTTCCCTAAGCCTACATTATGAGCTTAAAAAGTCCCGATGTGATCTCCAACTGAATGATCTTGAGTTAGTGATGATTGAAAATAAGGGCAAGCTTATGGTGTGATATTTGTTAGCACTAGAATTTCTTTGATGAGTGTGAGTGACTTTGTGTATTTGTCCCTTGTGTTGTTGTTGTGAATATAGTGATTTGGGGACTTTCTTTCTTGTGAGGGCATATGGATTACGATAGATTGGTGATGTTGAAAAATCTAAAGTTGAGTCAATTGAGCATATCTAGTAAACTAGTGGTTTTGAGTCACTTATTGAGGCTTGAGTGTCGTTGCTTGATTGTTTCAAATCTCTAATGCATTCTTGAAATTGTATTTTGAAACGAGGGAGTTATTTCGTTGAAGCTTCACATGCTTGTAGCCTAATTATTGGTACCAACCAAAGTCATGTTTTTGTGCTTAAAATGGATCCTCATTGAGATTTTGTTTTAGTTTGCTTGAGGACAAGCAAAGACTTTAAGTTGGGGGTGTTGATGAGTCGTGAAATTACGCGATATTCGACGCTAATTCCTTAAGCTTTTGTGACTCCTTAAGCACTTTTGTTGTTACTTTTTGTGTTTTTATGTTGTTTTGTAGGAAAAGATGCCCGAGAGCATAAAAGAGCAAAATGGATCAAAATAGACCAAAATGGAACAAAATAGAGCAAAACAAGCCAAGTAGCTGAAATGAGTAATCGGAAGAAACCAAGTGAAAAGAAAGTCAAAAAGAGGCCAAAATGGACATTTTTGCAAAACTGTCAAAACTGGACAGTTTTGCCAAAACGGACAGATTTGCAAAACTGTCAAAAGTGGACAGTTTTGCAAAAACGGGCAGAATTGCAAAAACAGAAATATGGGGGCAGATTTTGACATTTCTTTGGACTTGGAAAAATTGGGGAGCTACAAAAGAGAGGCTAGGGCAAAACATTATCATCTTTGGTCATTTTGCAAGTTTTGGAGGCTAGGTTTCTCTACACTTTGGAGGAGAAGATTGGAAGAACTTCAATGAGATATTTCTTAATCCTTTCTTCAATTCCTTGTTTTGTGTTGTATATCTAAGTGTGTAGTATTTACTTTCTTCACTTGAATCTTGTTTATGGTAATATTCTATGATTAAAGTGTTGGATTGAAACTCTTGTTTTGCTTATGTATTGAATGATTTTTATTGCTATTGAAGTGGGTCTTTGTTGATTTAATTAATATCTCGTTCTTGAATGTTTCCAAAGGGATTAGCTAACCCTAGGACTCACCCATTTACTTAGATTGAGCTTGGAAGAGAAAATCTAGGTTGGGAAAGATTGATTAACAAGAATTTGGGTCATTAAATCCATCTAATAACTTGAGCTCGGAAGAGAATAGTTACTTGAGGTTAAATTGATTGTGCTTAATATCACACTCTAAGGCTTGGAAAAGCTTAGAGTGAAATTCATTGATTTGGTTGGAAGACTTTCAATGAGATTTTAGAAATCATTATCTATCAACATAAACCCGCTCTTAGTTGTGATATCGTGAAATACATTGGATCGTTACTTGAGTGTAATTTCCTTGTATTCGAACTTGTGGCCATTGATCATTTTATCGCTTTCTAGGTTAGTTTATATTTTTGCATTAGTCATAATCTTTCTCAAAAAAACCCAAAATATTATCCATCGTTTGGCTTTAGCTTAGTTAGTGAAAATTTCATACTTTTCTTAATCGCCTATATATTGTTCTCTGTGGGATTCGACCCCGACTCATAGTTGGGTAAATATATTGCATACGACCGTGTACACTTTCTCTTTGAGGAGTGTATTTGGACGTTATCAAGAGGTTAGAAGATATGGCTGTGCCCAAACAGGCCAGCTAGTTAGTCAGGAAAATCATTTCTACTAGGGAATGGATGTTGACAGGGTCAAATTCTATAGTAAATGCACTTCAGCCTTATACAAAACAGGGAGCATATAATATTCAAGCTGTATATAGTGTGATGTTTCCTCAATATGTCAAGGTTCAATGGAAGGCTGTAGTGCTGGTACATGGTCCTATTCCAAGGCATCAATTTATTGTGTGGCTAGCTTTACATCAAAGGCTAGCAACAGTGGATAGACTTAGTAAATAGGGCATTCAGGTGCCCACAGACTGTGTTCTATGTGGGAACTCAGTGGTGGAGACTCATGATCACCTGTTCTTTGCTTGTAGCTATTCTCAGCACATCTGGACAACTCTAGTACAATGGGTGGAAGTGAATAGAACATTGGTTCTTGGCATGATAAAGTATTATGGGTGGGCAGAAAGTGAAGAGTAAGAGGCCATAGAATGCTATACTGGGCTTTATATTTTCAACAACTATATACCATACATGGATGGAGAGGAAGAATTGCATATTCAACTTGAAGAAGAAGCCATCCAAAGTTGTGATAAGGGAGATTGCACTGCAACTGCACATAGTGGGACAGAAGCAGAGCAAGTGGAAGTCCTATCTAGATAGGATTAAGAGGTTTCCCAGATTGTAAGGTTGATCCTGGTACTATAACAGGATTGATCATATAGGTTACTTGCTTATGTTATTTTGGATTATTATAGAAAATCTAGCTGAGTCAAAAAGCTAGCTGTACATAATTGACACTGGTTGAATAAAAAAAAATCATTTGAACAAAAAATATAAAAAATAAAAATAAAGAATATGCTAAATTTCTATGTACACGTATCACATCGTGACATCAGAATCAGATAAATGAGGTGTGATTGAGTAAATCGTGCGGTCCAAATTTCATCATGGCCAATACTTGATCAACGGTGATGATGGATGCATATATATATATATCTATTCCATAAACTCAGACATAGAAAGTCACGAACAACTATCTCTTTCTTCAAACTTGTCCAAAAAACCATTGTTGCAATCCAAACCTTTTGTTGAAGAAGATGAACTTGAATCAGAGATTAAATTAGAGGTAGAAATCCCAACAGTCATCGCGCCTGATTTACACTCTGAACTTGTAAGATAAAAACAATCAAAAAAGAAGAGAAAATGCAAGACTTGTTACTTGCCTGGACTGGATGCAATACGTAAAAGAAAGTAAATATTAACAAAACGAAGAAAGGAGAAAAAGAGTGATTTAAGGAAATGATATGAATAGCATTAATGAAGAGGTCAATGGGAGGAAAAAGGGTATACCAACAAAAGGATTGGAAAGGTTTCAGGAAAAAAGATTAATAGTGTTAATTAGTATATTTTAAATAAATAAGGCCATCTTTAATATTCAACAACTTTTAAGGTAAAATATTTTTAAAAATACATAAAATATTTTGTTTAAAACAAATCCTATGAGAGGTGCCCCTTATATTTCTTTTGCCTAGCATTATATATAGATTTAATTAATATTAATAAGCCTTTAATCTTTTTTATCCAAATTAGCCTTTATTAGTATTACTATAATTATGGAGTAATTATTATAGTCTTGCAACTGATTTAGATAGTTGAAGAGGTTAACCAATAGCAGTAATAACGATGGTTCATAAGCCTTAGCCTATGATTTCAGTTAATTTTGAATTAATAAGCCTGTACTTTAAATAAATTTTGAAGGGAGAAGTTGAAAAAATGTCAAAAAAATGAGAAAAAAGATAAATAAGAATGGTGGCCATAGAGAGGTGTCACATCACCTTATCTATACCTAGCTTTATAATATATATAGATTTTAAGTCTACCCATATTTAATTTTAGGTGATTTTGCTATCCCTGAAATTTAATATGTTGTTAGTTTATTTGAATAATGGAAATGGTAAGAGAACTTTGTGTCCTGGGTTCAGTAAGGATTAGAAAAACAGCAGTAGAGCTATAGTGGCGAAAGGGTGGTTAGTCAGAACATCTTTCACTAAGAAAATTATACGGTATATATATGTCAAATATTAATTTATATAAATATATATTATGAGATTGAGACTCCTTAATTCACAATGCGGACCACAACCAGAAAATGTAGACCGCAATGCTTAAGTGTGGTTCGCAGTCCTCTAGTGCTGACCGTAGTTTACAAGGCATCTATAGGAATTCTGAGGTAGTGCGGACGACACTTTTCAAGTGCTGATTGTACCGTGTCTCGGAGGTCATTTGTGGATAATTATTCATTATTTATAAATAATGTTTCAAGACATTTTGTAGGTATTCTTGACCATAATCTAGCTACTTCCAGTGAGTTTGTCATTTCTATCTTCCTTAATATGTTTATTAGCTTAATTTTGTTTTGCATTTTATTCTAGCTTCATGAGTAGCTAAACTTGAATCTAGGGTTGTAATCCAACCCTATTGTGTGAATTTAATAGGTAATCAATGATAAGCTTATTTATGATTGATATGGCTGTTAGTTAGCTAATTACTTGCTTCGTTTTATGAATTAGTGGTTACATACATTGATTAATGCCATTTATATTTTGATTATTTGCTTGAGAAAGGGATTAGGGTTGGGATAATTAGTTAAGAAGAAATGAGGCTAATTGAGAAGTTGGCTAGTGCTATACGCTAATTATGGGTTTGAATTAGAGAGGAATAATCTATTTGGGCTCTAAGTCAATTGAACCGAATGTGGTTCTATTAAGAGATAATTATCCACGAAAATCAGCCAGGCATCTAGTTTGTCATGTTTAACCCAACTATTCACTTATTACTTTTATGTACTGTTCGGTCACCTACTTTGCCTGGCCTTTAGCCGACCCTTTTTTTCTGTTCGGCCTTTACTTCATCATTTTACTTCATTTCTTTGCTAACCCTGATCCCAATTCCTTCTTTTCCTTTTTCTCTTTCTTCCATGTGATTTTCCCCAACTCCCAATACCTTTTCCCCCTAATTCTAAAGGCAACAGAGCAACGAGTACTTGGACCGTACTAATCAACTTAAGCTTCAATTGTTTCATAAATCTGTAAAACAGGATAATACTAATCAACCTAAGCTTCAATTGTTTCCCAACTCTCAATACCTTTTTATTAATGTTTATTTATCACCTTATTTCATCCTTCCACAATGTGGAAAAGAATTAAATTGAGCTGGGTTTGAGATGACTAGAAGAAAATCTGAATCTTTACGCGTACATGAGTCTTGGTTTTGTAATTTTTTTTTTTTTTTTTTTTGATTTGGAGTAACAACAGATTTGATTTTGTAATTCATATTTTGGCACTGTAGTATGTGTAACGTTTATATATATACACCTCAAATACATTATTTATACACTACAAATTGAGTTGGTTTCATGTGTTTGTACAAAGCATATACATTATGTATATAAAGTATATTAATGTGTATTATTTATATACTGATGATACAGTAGTGGGCTAGATTGACTGCAAACTAGATGTGTGCGCGGTATATATGGATTATTTCCCCTTCTATCGACTCGAGGAAGTTAACTGGTTTAGACCATTCTATATTGCGAAAAATTGATTGGCTATCTTAGGATTGACGGTCCTAACGTGACCAATCACATAGGCAAGTTTAATAAGAATTTATCCATTAGATTCATTCCTAGCTAGGAGAGGAGAACACCCTAGGTCTCGTCTCTATTTAATACTCCCTCCGTTTCAAAATATTTATCATATTTTTCATTTACACGTCTTTTAAAAAAATATTTATAAAGGTAGCATTTGTTATTTTACCCTCTTAACATATTTTATGTAATCTCTCCTCAATAAATATCTACTCCATCAATGATGAGAAGCTCTTAAATGTTGCTAATTAATATAAGGGTAAAATGGGAAAGAGTTACTTAATTTTGTCTTGGTTAAATGAAACGACAAATATTTTGAGATAAATATTTTTAGTAAGGACGAAAAATATTTTGAGACGGAGGGAGTACAAACTTCATCTATTTTTTGCTCATTAAGTGCTTGCTTTATTGCTTAAGTAGTCCAAACCAATTAGAATAAAATTGAGTCATTCTTTATTCGAGGATAAAGATAAGTTAGCTTTTTGCACGCAAGTTAGCCACAACCACACACCTAAATTTTCTTTGGATACGATTTTGCTTCGTTAACTTTCTATATTTATAACGACCGTTTTATATTTTATTGTGAAGCCTAGTTTGAACGGATCAGTAATATAGGTCATAGTTTACAATAAGCTTCAAAAAAAAAAAAAAAAGGGGCATCATTCTGCTTGTGAAAAGAACCTCAAGATGGCTCGTTAACAAATTACTCATCTAGCAGCTACAACTAGTAAGTTGAAGTTAATCTACCTAGGAGGCTGATCAACACCCCCTGAATATTTGATTCACATTGTTTTTACACTCTCTATCCTCTAGTTGGAGATTTTTCTAGCTAAAAGTTAAAAAATAAGTTATAATACGTGTAGCTACAAAACATGTCATAAAGGTAAGATGAAAAATTTATAAAATTTTATATAAAAATGTCATTTTTTGTAATAGAGTAAGAATTAAACAGCTCCACATAAGATGGAACAGAGAGAGTATAACATAGCACTATAGATATGACACATATGTCAATAATCCTAAAACATTATGTCAACAATACAAATGTCTAAACAAAATGTAAAATAGAATGAAGCTCCAGTGAATAACTGTGGCGCTCACTAGAAGACTCTCTCTATCATCAGAACTCAACTCTTGGCCTCTCCGTCAACACCTGTATCTGAAATATGGTAAAAGGGGGCTAGTCTAACAGTGGCATAGCCACGTAAAATGAAGAGTGGTTAGTTGAACATATTCCTTTATCAAAAATTATATATATATATATATATATAGAAAATTATATTATATATATCGGTCAAAAGTTACTTTTTATATATATATAAAACCTTGAACACTCTTAATGAAATTTCTGACTGAGTCTGTTGACCCAACTCAGTCGACCCAGTGAATAGTCATCCAAGGCCGAAAGTGAACATACTGGTTTTGAAATTAAAATTTATGCATGACATATAGACTCTTGCTCCAACTCAAATACATAAAACCATTTTTACATAATTATATAGAAAACAATATGCTGGAGTACCTTTAAAGCTCACTTGTATAATTATTTTTAAGTTGATTAGTTTCACTTTTAATTTATTATTACTAGTTCAATCATCCAAGCCGTTAATTAGTTGAACCATCCACGTCTATTCCTAGCTATTATGAAGTGTGGCTAGGGAAAAATCATCCAAGTTACGTTTTCTCCAAACGCCTGAGCTACTAGGGCTAGACATGCATCTAGTTACTTGACATCTTTAACAAATTCTTTGCCTAATTATATATATTTGCAGCAAAAAGGCGGGTGAGACGAAGAAGGAAATATAGAAAAGCATTAGGTATCTAGCTAGCTAATCCAACTTGAAGAGAACTGAATTAATCCTGAGGCCTTTGTCTCCAACTTTAATTGCCACCTAAGTCGCGCGGACTCTTCGTTTTTGACGTCGAATCCGTCTTGACACTAGATTGGGATGGGTGCAGGTGCGGGATACATCTCGATTCGGTCAACCAAATTCGGATACTTTGACTGGACTCATCGGACAAATTTGGGGGGAAAAGTGAGATTTTGATTTCTCAAAATGAAAGATAAAACAGATTTAAGATATGAGAAATGACATACCTTCAATATAACAGAGAGAAATCAAGAATTCAAGGGGTCATGTTCTGAGTTCGGACTATAACTCTATTTTTATAATTTTGAATTTTCTTAGCCGGATCCCGCACCCATATTCATAGTTGGATCCGCACCCCCAATCTTAAAATTTAGATTTTGCCGAATCCGACACTCAGATCCGTACCCCTATGTAATCCAGTCCGAGTAACTTAGATTGCCACTAGAAGAGCTAGCCTCCATTGCTTTCTTGATGACATAAAAGAAAATTTCAAAGTTGGAAACAAGTATGAACTTGAGAGGAAGGACTCCAACAGCCAGCACAAGGTGTATTATGTGGGTTTACAGTAAAATATATATTATCAAATGCAGCAGATTTGGGTCACAGCCTCACAGCATAAAATTCATATGTTTGTTCATTAACTGATATTCACAGTCAGAGGCACAGATACATAGAGCGGATTAAGCAGGTTCAAGTGAAATCACAACATTCGACCATATAATATCACTTAAAACACATACGGAAAAAGGAAAAAGATAAGACCAACACTATAGAAAGTGGGTTTGGTGTGTGACAGATAGAGGGTGAGCACGCAGAGTTTTTAAGCATGGGGGAAAATCCATGCAAGAACCATGTGTGCTCACTCTCTTCTGTCACCCATCCTTAATTCCTACCTGCCAGATTACTCAGTAATATATACAAATGAAGATATGATATGACCAGCAGCTGATGCACCATGGGAAGAGGACAGTTTCTCTGCAACCCATTAGGGTTAGGTTTACACGAAAGAGGACATCAACAGGAAACTTAAAGTTCCTAATTGTCTCTTCTTTGACAAATGTTGTCTTCCAAACCCGGACCTTTATAGATGGTGAAAAGTGGTGATTCTCTCCCCACTCTCCAGGAAATGTGTTGTTTTTTTTTTTTCGACATATTCGGAATGAATGATCCAACTAATTTAATTTCAGGTCGCGTAGGGCTTATTAAATGGGAGAGTGATTCATACTAATGGTTTGTCTAGTTTTATGGCCCAAACCCAAGACCTTGAAATAAGGGTGAACGAATTCTATTTATTTGTGGTTCTCAAGGAAATGTCATACACACTTCTTTGCACTTTTAGGTAGTACTACTAAAAAGTCTATTACTCCCTCCGATTTAAAATAATTGAAGTTTTAAATTTGGACACATGAAATAAGAAATTTTCTAACTCCTAAAAATCAAGAGGGGGTATTGACTAAAATACCCTTAATGAATCTTTTTTCTTTTTAGGTTGGCACAATTATTATAGGGATACGGGAATGTATCTATGGCAATGTGTCAAGGGCAAATTTGAGAAAGAGAACTAAATGCTTTATTGGTTTTGTGAAACATCAATTATTTTGAACCAACTTTTAGAAGCTAAAACCTCAATTATTTTGGACCAGAGGGAGTACCTTCCAAACTCACCTTTAAATGTAATTCAATACAGAATTTCATATTTTAATTACTAGGAGTAGTATTTACCTCTTAGATTAGAGACTTATAGTTAACTAAACATTGGAAAAAAAGACGATATTATGATAACATTATGAAAACTAATTTTTCTTATTAAATCCAGCTATTTTTGTTTGATATTTAGATTAAATCACAAACCAGATATATAAGGTAACTATAGCTAACGTAACTCTTAACTATATATATATTAGTTACCCAAAAACGAGACAAACCTACAAATACAACGAGTAGGAACAGATAAAATTAATTACATTATTTAAAGAAAATAATTTTGTTCCTTCCCAGCCTCACTAAAATTATAAGTGTTCTTAAGAGCGCACATTTAAGAAACAATACGTAATAGTTTCTACTATTCCACTCTTAGAAATAATTTCTAGTGGAACAAAGTAAAAAGAATAACTAAAAGTAAATTATTCTCTCCTTATACTGAAGACATCCAATAGAAGTTGGACAAACTGTCAACAATTTTATGTGACAATAACACAAAGAAATTAACTAACAAGGAAGCATATGTGCCTTATATTAAACAAATAATATATGTTTACTTAAGTAATTAAGTGCTGTCAAAATTGAGCATATAAATCAGTTCAAAACATTATTAGAATGACCTCACGCCTTTACAACATTCCCTGTTATAGCACTGTAGTGTGTTAGTATATAGTTTATTGTTAGATTTCATCTTGAGAATGCAGTGGAGCCAGAAATGCGGTAAACCAAAAAGGACAAAAGCATCTAAGCATGCAGGCATATCCTATTATTCTTTAATGATGATTTGTACCTTAATACATACATTAATTGGTGCAATTAAAATCTCATTTGTTTCGAAGCACTTAGGTTGTTTTATAATTGTGGTCCAGTTCGTTCGCCCTCAACTTCACACCTTTTTGTTCCACTTTGTTCTTTGGGTTGCACGATGGGACAAGTACCCTAGTTGCTAGATACATAGATATATAGGGTGCAAGTCAAAGGCAACCTAGGTCATATTAGTTTGACTTGAAAAGAAAAAACTAAAATTAGAAAGTTAAGGAAAACAATAAACTAAGAAATAATTTTATACATACGAGAAGGTAATGAGGGGGTTCTCGTCTATTCTTGTAGTGTAGTGGTTAGGCCTAACCACCCTATTGTTCATAATATTTACTATGATCGGCTTACATTCTCATCCTTTATTAGGAAATGTGTAATTTTTACAGGTTTGGTTGATTCTTAAAAATTAGGATAATGACTTTCATAGTGAGAGTGGGAAAACAGGTTCCATAAGTGTCATTCCAAACTCACTGGATCATTTCCACCCCCAGCCCTGCCATCTCTTGACCATCTCACCCCTGCTACCTATCCATCCCGACCGCACCCTCTGTAACAATTGAGAGGTTTGGATCAGGTCTAAAGATAGCAGCTTGATCGATTTTATATTTTTATTTTATTTTCACTTTATGTACTTAGTGTCCTAAATTTGTCTAATGTCGTTCGGGTCCTTTTGTATTTACTTTTTAGTCCCTAAAGTTCGGTCACGGTACCGTAGTTGCCACATGTTGGGCTGGTTAGATTGTTTAGGGTCTTTGTTAAATACCTTGTATTCCCATTTTGCCAAGACATGTTGAATGAAATCCTAAATTTTTATCTCCATTTTCCTTTCTTCTTCTCTTTAGTTTCTCTTAGTTAACATTAATGGCTATTCCCACTTGGGAATCGCTACACCCTCTCCTTGCCAACTCATAGTATTTTTCTAAACTACATGTAATTGCTTTTAGATCAGTATTGTTTTGCTTACTTAATATACACTAGCAAAAAGTAAGGAAATCATTTATTTTCTAAGGAAAACAGTCTCCATAAAAAAACATTTTCCTCCATACCAAACACACCCTAAAAGAAGCTAATTAAGGTAATGCACTTCTCTACCTCCCACAGTAGGGATAAGGTCTGCGTACACTCTATCCTTCTCAGCTCCCACTTTGAGGGATTTCACTGGGTATGTTGTTGTTATTGTCCATAATCACTTTTACAATGTATGTGACTCTTATTATATTTCTATAAAGTACCAGAAGTACAAGGGTGACAATATATGCAGGCTCTATGTTTAAAGTTTTAAGTAGTGAACTTATTGTATATTTTAAAATTTATATATTTATGTTTCGTGTAGCAAATTGAATTCAGTTGAACCCATTAAACAAAGGCACATCTATAATCCATTTCTTGGTGACAAATAGCCCTAGCAGGGTCTAATGTACAGTTTGAAGTACGTTTCGGCAGAATACAATAGCTTTGGCCGGAATCTTGTACATTGAGAAATTCATTTAAATCCTAAAATTGCATCTTCACCCTGAATGATTATTTGTTCAATTTAATCTTCTTATATAAGTACAATCTTGAATGGCCTGCCCACCCCCCACCCCCCCCTTTCCCCCTCCCCCCAACCATTAATTCCTTGCTCACTTTCTTCTTATAAAGCATATTTGATTGTTCTATTAAAGTTAAGACTTTAAGGGTTCATTTGGTTCAAAGACAAGTTATACATGAATTGATAACGCAGGAATTAGTAATATAGGAATTTTTTTTGTTGGGTGTTTGGTTCATTGCACTAAAATTGGACACAAAAGATACCATTTGAATAATTATTTTTAAAACTTAAAAAATAGTTTGTTACAATTATACCCTTAGATGCTTGGCCTTTAGAGGTTTCTTGGAACAAAACAAGGCCAATTTTGTCATTTTAGCTTTTTATCCATGGATAAGTTATCCCATGATAGTGGTGGGATAAGATAATATGCCCTTTGATGTATTAAATTCCATGTATTAGTTATACATGCCCCAAAATGTTAACCCAACATGATATAAAATAATACCATATCTAATATCATGATTATTTTAGCTAATACCTCCTACCAAACGAGCTCTAAATTAAAGAGAGAATGGTTACCATTTACCCATAGGATAAAGTGCAATGTGTGGGCGTGTAGCCCGTCGGCTTTGGCCAAATAAGTAATTTATATTTTATCCATGTAATAACACGGCATGTTAGTTCCTATAAGAAAGTGTCATTAAAAGTTAATGAAAATGTTAAAATTAAGAACTTATTAAAGTTAGAATTTGAATTATATTTAAAGAGAAAGTAAGGCACATAAATTAAAATGTGGAATAATTAATATGACTACGATGCGTTTAGAAGTAGATTTTATATTTAGAATAATATAAAGTTTTAAGCTGAATCAGTAAACAAACTAATAAGTGTTAAGCATACTAAGACCTTATACATATGCACATAATGAAAACTTGAGTCTTAATTATTCAAATTTCAGTTATTAGTAGCCTGTAGTCAAACTTCCAAAATCTATTTATTTTAAAAAGTGTTTTTTGTTAGAAGTGCTTTCTAAAAAAATTAAAGTACTTTTAGAGAGTTGTAGTTTGTGTTTGACTAACCAACTTGAAAAACACTTTTTGCCAATATTATTAGAGCAGTAATTTATGCTTAACCATAGTTTCAATGCTTTTGGGGAAAAAACTACTTCTTTAAGCTTCTGGAAAACAATTTCTGCTACGACTGATCAAAACACCTTTTTTTCCCCTAACCTCAACTCTCTAAACTAGGCACATTCTTAAGAAATAAGTACCTTTTAAGAAAATAAACATTTTTGGTTCCCAGAAGCTTGACCAATCATGCTATAAATGTGTTTACTTTTAGATTTGAATCCTAATATATCATTCATATTTCAATAATTAAGTGTGTTATTTTAGAATCACTTAACAGACATAACTAGATCGTAATGATTAATTCATATAATAAATTAGTCTTAAACTTTTAAGATAATACATCCAGTCAAGAGTTTCTACAAAGAAGGTATTTCATCTCTACTCCATTCACTTTTCACTTGTACCCAGCAGTGTCGCGCATTTTTATCAAGTATCACCACCCACAACACCATCCTCAACCACAAGCACAACTATGTACCGTCGATCACCATAGTTAGCTATTACCACCGCTAGCCACCATTTATGATCATCATTACCAACTACCATTATCACAACCACACTCACACCAACAACCACCACCATATATTGACCGTCATCCACTGTAATTATCACCAACCACCATCAACCACTATTATTAACTAGTACTACTTAAAACCACCACCATCTGTCACCGATATCACCAAATACCACCACCAGTCAGCACCCAAGTCCACCACTGTTAGCTATCACCACCACCAATCACCATATATATATATATATATATATATATATATATATATGTTGATGTAGTGTCAATCGGTATTTATTTTAATTTTGTATATATTAATTTACAATAAAGATAAATTTTGATATTTAGATTTAAACGTATTAATTTTAATGTCATCTAAATATAAGGTGTTATACAGATTCAAACATCTTAATCCTAAGGAAAATAAATGGGCCTAGGTATGTTTTAAAGTTACCTTTAATTTTAAAAAGGAATAGTTAGGGCCTGTTTGGAAAGCCACCCAGGTAATTGGAATTGGGTGTAATTACACAGTTGGCCTGTTTGTTTGACCAGGTAATTACACAGTTAGGTGAGAATTAAGTGTCATTGAGAGGGTGTAATTACACTCTCCAGTTCTCAAGGTGGGGCTAAGAATTGGGTGTAATTACACCCTGTAATTACATGGTTACTTTTTAGTTTATTTCTTTTTAATTTTATTTTAATTTATTTTCTTTTTTAATTTATTTTTTATTTCTATTATTTAATTTCTTTTTAATTTTATTTTAATTTCTTTTCTTTTCTAATTTATTTTTTATTTCTATTATTTAATTTCTTTTTTATTTATACTTTTTAATTATTTTTATTTTTAAAATATATTTTTCTTTTTATAGTATTTATATTTCATTTCCTTTCTTCTCATTTCCAACTTTTACTTCTTGTGGTTCCATGTAATTGCTCATATTTTTTAATTTTTTATTTTATTCATTTAGCAACCGTGTTAATATTCTAATCTTTTAAACTATATCTCTTAATATCAGAAAGAATGAGTCATTAACAAACTTTGCATATAATGAGTGACGTTATTAAAGTAGAATTTCATTGTGATTGAGGTTATAGACTTATATTTTCCCTTTCTTTTGAATTATAGGAGTATTTACTTATGTTACGTTGAAACTTACTTATGTAACGTTGGAATTTGACATAAGAGTATTATGTCAAATTTTTTTTTTCTTTTGGATATTGAATTTAGGTTATATTGATTTTAAAAATATTTGCTTTAGTACTATTGATTTGTTATTTCACATTGCATGCTATTTATTTTTCACTTACAGTTGATAGAATTATTGTGAAACATCCAATCCCATGATGTTCTCACAAAAAAAAGGTATGCTTTTAAGTTTTATAATCAATTAAAATTAAAATATTATTAATTTGAAATTATATGACAATTATCTTTTTGCAATATTAGTTACAAATATATGATCATTAATTAACATATTTTCAAGAAACAATGTATTATTAAATAACTAATTTAATATCATTTATATATGCACATATTTTTAAATATTAATTTTAGAATTTTTATAATTAAATTTATTTTTAAATTGAACTAACTGTGTAATTACAAATGTGCAACCAAACAACACGCTTGTAATTACACTGTAATTACATTATGACAAACAAACATGTCGTTAAAGTACTTACATAACAGAAAGTTTAGGACCATAATAATGAAATAAGTGCCCTTTATTATCGTTACAACATTTCTTGGCGTCTTCAAAAGTTCGGTATTCTCTCAAACAAAGCGCTTATTCCTCTCCACAATCGCATTCCTGTCTAGGGTTCTTGTGAATTTGAAACCTACGACTTGCATGTGTCCAAGGTATATACTATATAGGTATACCAGGAGAAATAGTTGGTGTAACCTGATAATTAAGTGTAAAGATAGCAAGTGGTCCTTGATAGAGACATATATATATGTCTTAAGGTCTCATTCCAACTCCCTATCTATTTTTTCTCTTTTTTCATTGTCTTTTGGCGTGGCAGAACAGAGTAATTGGTTCCAGTTGGACACACGTTCTTTGAGAAATGTGGGCACGATGTTAATGAATGTATGCTTGTGAATAATGATTCTCATTACTGGGTGATCTTCTATAGATATATGGTCCTGTTTTAGGAACAATATTTTTAAGATTGAAAGCAGGTTTTTATTCCCGTTTCACGTAATTAATCATTGTTGTTTCAAATGGCAATATATCCAGACTCTTTAGCACACTTAAGTTGCGATTCTCGGCTTGATTATAGGTTTTCCTCTCTTATCACCAGCATATAACGAGCTCTAAATATTATTATGTTGTCAATAAAAATAATATTATTATGCATAATTGTCTCTAATTTGAGTTCAGAGATTAATGATAAGTACGGATAAAGGAGCTAGCAACACTGGGAGAAAGTGCAATAGAAGTATTTGCACCATATTCGTATATATTTTTATATTTAGAGATAATTTAACTTAAAATTTTCTCTCTTACCCTTAATGAAATGATTTACAATATCACAAATATATATGGTTTGTTTTAAACCATAAGTTTTAGAAGTCTTACTTTTTTCCTTAAACTTCGTGCATAGTCAAACTATATGACTGTGTAATATTTATATGCAATGAGTATACTAATGTTACATAGATTTTGGGAAAAGCAATTTCCCCTAAGCATATTTGTTGAGCAGAGATGAAATTGATTGTTGATTAAAAAACAGTGATTGTAAAAACCAAATCCCTTGGAATCATAAATATATTGTAACACCTCGTATCTTTAAACTAAGCTATGTTCATGATTCAGGACTTAGAAAATCAGATGGTGAGTGTTAGAATTAAATCTGTTTCAGTTAAGTGGATTATCATTTTTACGACCAAGGTTATATGGACCGTATAAAGTTTTACGGGCCGTACAATTGCGGTACTTTTCCCCCAAGAAAATCCATCTCACTGTTTAGGAATTACGGAAGGAGATACGAATCGTATAAAATTATACAGGCCGTATTGCCAGCCGTATAATAAAGTACGGATCGTACTTTTGGTCAGTTCGAGGCTTGAAAAATATTGGGTTTCTGTTTTGTGCCTTGAGTAATATGGTCCATAAATACGGACATAAATAAGGACCGTATCTTTAGTCCGTATATTTTTCGAACGCAACACCAGTATAAATACGTAGGTTCAGTTTTAATTCTATTTTTTCAATCTTTTCAAGCCCTAACACGAAGGTTTTCTCCTCCCATCAATATCATACGCCGAGGTAAGCTTTCTCCAATCATTCCAATTGAATTCTAACGTATATCCATGATTTCTAAATAAGAATTCATTGTTCCTAACCTAGGGTTTTCAAGAAAACCCATCTAATGGTTTCAAGATTAAGGCTTTTGGATTTCTTCTCCAAGTTCAGATAATTGTTGCAAGTTTTGAAGCGATTAAGGTATGTAGGGTTTCTATCTACGTGAGGGAACATCATTGTTTTTCCCCACGCCATGTTCTTCCATGATTATACTAGAGTTCACCAAAACTAGGGTTATAGACATGTTCATGATAACCCTAAGTACATGTACCGTGATATATGATGTTTGTATGATTAATTTGTTATTGTGCTCTTATTGTGTTCTTAATATTCCATTCTGGTTATTGAAAATCTGTTCGTAATCCATGAAAACCCTACTTTGCATTCATGGTTTCTTAAATACAAGATATGAACTTTTATGTATATTTCATGAAATTCTACATGCATCCATGTTTTCATACAATTTATGCTATATACTTATATCCATGCTATACTACACTCACAAAATCATGTTTACAAACCATGCTTATGAATCAAGTTTACAAGTCATCCTTACAAGCAATGTTATACAAACCATTGGCCCAGATGCCAACTATATCCATATTCGTGTTTTTGGGAGTAACATAGATTTACCGAGAAGGCTCAGATAACCTGAAACTACGTACGCCAACGTAGGGAAAGGTCAATCCGCTCAGATTAGGATGACACCTTCAGACAGTTAAATTGGAGCCATTTTCACGTCATGCTTATGTCTCATACCCTGACAAGGCGTGGGGCTGCTCTGCTGGTCGGGCCAGGTACCAGACTACACGTACCCACGTGGTGATTCCATATTATCGGTTATGCACTTAAAATGTTTTACTCATGTTATACATTTACTCACGTCAGATAATGCTCATGTTCACGTTCAGCTTACAGCTTACAGTTTCAGATCTATTATTTCATGTGCCATGCTTAATTCATTCAGTTGCTTTATAGACCGGTACAATTCGAATGTATTGAGTTCCCTTTTATTTGCCTAGGGGCCTGCATTTCACGATGCAGATTTACAGGACGACGGATCAGCTCGTTGGGACTTTGCACGTATCAACTATCCGTGAGCCGCATCTCATTCGAGGCTTTATCTTTATTTATTTATTGTCGGTTATGCAGTAAAAGGTATGCCGGGGGCCTTATCCCTGTAAACAGTTTAGCAGTCAGACTCATGTTAGAGGTTTCATAGACTAGACTAGTTCAGTTATGCCATGTCAGATGTTCAGAGTCATATAGCCAGTATTGGCTCAGCATTTATTATATATTTTCAGACTTATGATTATTTAATCTCATATTTTACACTCACCACGCATATTTATATTATATTTCGCATCAGTACATGCCCCATGTTGATTCAGCAAGTCATGTGATTCGCTTGGTCATATGCAGCAAGGTACCGAGTGCCATATTACGCTCAAACCATAATTAAGGATGTGACATGTACATTTTGAGGCCTAAATTATTGTGGGGCCTAAAGCCACTGCCTTATTTGCTTTATGGTTAAGTCGGCGCTGCTAAGAGCAATGACTATAATGATCTTCAGATAAAGTCTCAGAAAAAAAATAGGTGCTTTACTGCCCAAGAACCCTATAAATTGATCGATAGATATAGATATCCAACAAATCAAACGGTAGCAAGTATGTAGTAATGCTAAGTCGTCCTTCTCTAAGAGAGAATATAAATTCATATTTGGAGGAACCATATCAGAAACAAATTTCTCAAATAAATAAAGAGAGCTACTTCATTATTTGGAACTATAGGTGTTTTAACATCAGAGGCGGAGCCAAGATTCGAAGTTTGTGGGTTCGGGATTCTAATTTTTTAAAGTTAATGGGTTCTTAATTAATAATTTGTACATATTTGACAAAACATTTAATATAAATATATGGTTCGACAAAAGTTTTATTTGGGTTAGAGCTGTGACCAGAAGGGCTAGCTCCGCCCCTGTAACATTAATGACGATTTATAGGAGAAATTTTCATAGAAATGTTGATTATAATAGGCCTTGTCTACTTGCTCTAATGGAGACTACGTGGTGAACCACTTGTCTTTAGTTTACGACTTTGGATTTACTCACATGATCCCACTGTCCGCGTGCAGATCTGCTGGGATTGTGATTTTCTGGATCAATGACTTCGTCATTTTAAATGAAGTAAATCTCAGTCCATGACATGGTGAAGGACTGAAGGTACATCCTTTTACAAACTAATGGTTATTTTCACTTATTTATGTTAGTATTTTTTTTCTTTGGGAATATCTTAATTGTCACATTCACAGAACTCACAACAGCCCCTGACTTGAGGCTGAAATTTTTTACCATGGTTGAGGTGTGACCAGCAGAAGTTGTGTGAGGAATGAGGATCCATTCAACTTTTGACAGTTGGATGTGGGGCCCATTTCTGCTTCAACATTTTCTCCCCACGATATTCTATTAGGCCAAAGTCATATATGGACCCCTGAACTTGTCCTGATTTTTCATTTAGACCCCTTAACTGAAACGTTAACCATCTGGACCCTCGAACATAAGATAAAATGTGTCATTTGAACCCTCGTGCAGTGGGCACATGCGTACAAATCCATTTGCGGTGACATGGAAAAATAGACCGGTGACATGGAATATCGACTAATAAAAATAAGCCATGTCAACAAAAAAAATTAATTTAAGAAAAATTAATTTTAAAAAATCTATTTTAATAATTTAAAAAAAAATTTGAAAAACCCGGCCCACGTCCCTCCCGTCGCCATCGCCCGCGCGCGCCCGCTGCCTTCCGCCCCTCTTAGTCCCCGCCGCGCGCGCCACTTCAAAATCTATTTAAATAATTAAAAAAATGGTGTCGTTTTTTGTCGGAGATTTATTTAAATAGATTTTAAAAACGATAACGGCGGTGGGGGGAGAAAGAGGCTAGCGGCGGCCCGGGGGCTATCGGGACGGGTTGGGTTTTTCAATTTTTTTTTAATTATTTAAATAGATTTTAAAATAGAGTTTTTGTTAAAATTAATTTTTAATGATTAAAAATTTTTAAAAAAGAAAAAATTTGGTAACTCACGCTCTGTTTAAAGCAGTGCAGTTCACGCGTGTGCCCAGCTGGCACGAGGGGTTCAAATGGCACATTTTATCTTATGTTCGAAGGTCCAGATGGTCAACGTTTCGGTTAAAGGGTCTAAATAAAAAATCAGGATAAGTTTAGGGGTCCATCTATGACTTTGGCTTATTTTATTATTAGTAAGCGTTTGGCCATGAAAATCAAATATTTTTCACTTTATTTGAAATTTTGGAGTTCGAGTTCAAGATGGAGTTGTGTTTGGTTATAGTTTTTGCAAAAAATATTTGGTTATTTAAGGCCCCGTTTGTCCATAGATACCAAAAAAAAAATCACTTTTTTTTGGAATTTTGGAGTTGGAGTTGTGTTTGGCCATAGTTTTTGAAATTGTAGTTTTTGGTGAAATGTAGTTGTAAAAAAGTGAAATTTTTAAAAAAAATAAGTTTTTTGAGTTTTTGGTATTCCGAATACAACTTCAAGTTGTATTCGGAATTTTCATGGCCAAACGCTGATTCCGGAAAAAAGTGAAAAAATTCTGGAAAAAAGTGTAATTTTTATGGCCAAACGGCACCTGAATGTATGAAAATGAAAACAAGGTTTTAGTTGTTTTCCAAATTCCAAATACAACTTCAAGTTGTATTTGAAATTTTTATGACCAAACGCTGATTTTCAAATAAAGTGAAATAATTTTTCCCTAAAAAAAGTAAAAAAAAATTCATGGCCAAATGGGCCCTTAGTCTCCGGTACAACCAAATTTGCTAGACATAAAATGTGGGTCCCACTTAAAAGTATTTTCACATCCTTTCTCCTTTGTAGTCATAATAAGTTCTCCGGTATTGTTCAACCAAAAATATAGTTCTTTATTGAATTATTAGATGATGAAAGCCCGTGCTAGCACGGGCCCAATACAAAAAATAGTACTATATTTTTTTTTTAGTCTGTCTTAAAAAGAATGATATAATTTTATATTTAAAAATCATTTAATTTGAAACTTCTCCTTTTACCTTTAATGAAATAATTTAAATCCACATAAATATATATGACTTGTTTTAGACCACATGTTTCAAAGATCTTTTTTTAAAAAAAAACTTCGTGCCTAGTCAAATTATATCACATAAATTAGGACAGAGAGAGTACCTTTTAGTAATAAAATTATGAAATTTTTATTATAGAAAGTATTATAATTCAATTAATTGAAAATATCAATAAATTATTTTACTTAGTCTGCTTCTCTCATACATGACTTTCTTGGTTTGGTTCTCCAATTGAAAGATTTGAAATGTACCTTCTCCTACCGAGTTTCATGCCATCATCTCTTTCTACTCAATAACACTGAAAGCGTTTTCATGTGCTAGCATCTGTTGCAGTCTTAAATTTTTAAATATAGACCAACTTCATCATTTTAAAAAAATATGTGTATACATTTCTTGACCGTTTATATTTCGTCTTCTTGATGTTATTCCTCATTATTTGTGTGAGACGTATGTGTCTAAAGTTTTAAATCTTTTAGTTTTATGACTTCTTTAGCGATTTTTGTGTTCAATTTAAATCGTTATTTCTTTTTTCCTGAATTTTTTTCTTTAAATTTTTCTAAGTGTACCTTTATCATTTTCTGAATTTATTATCATTAAATTTTCTACAGCGTACCTTTACCGTTTGAAGACCTTCCGGTAATACTTAGTGGAGTGGGAAAATTCACCATAAAAAACAAGGCGTGATCTTCCATAGACGGACATAGAATAGGTTAGGTAACCCCCCCCCCCCCCCCGCGGCCCCACCCCCCAACCCAAAGAAAAAAAAGAAACCAGTTTCATATTCTCTTTTATGTCATTCCATAAAACGAAAAGGAGAAAAAAGTTCAATTCTACCAAATTCAGACAAAAGAATCTTTATACAAAATTAGTTTCACGACCTTCAATTCCTCCAAAACCATCTAACATTCCAAATACCCTACCATACCTAGCTAGGGGTGTTCACCTAAAATTAAAATAAAATGGAAATCGAAAAATATCGACACCTTTTTTTGATTTGGTTTGATTTTGATATTCAATTTTGAAAACCGATAAAACTTGGTTTTAATTTTGCTTTTACACAAAAAAAATAACTGATAAAAATTGAACCAAACTGACTATATAAATACATATTTGAAAACTCTAATTGCATATTACAATGCATATTAATCTCTTGTAATCTTGGTTCGTAATCGATTTATTTAGTTTACAATAATCGAATTCATTGCCTTTACTTTTTAATTTAATTTGTAATTTTTGTTTTGAAATTTTCAAGAATCTATTTCATATTCAAAATACTTGTCTTTGAGTCCTTAAATGTTCATTGTTTTTTAATTTAATTATAGTCAATATATCTTGGCAGAGGCGGATCCAGGATTTAGAGGTTTTGGGTGCCACTCTGCTATAAAAGTAGACGTATTGCAATTTACATGGTCCAAATAGAGTAAACATTAGATAGGTTGGATCAACTATGGGTTTCGGTTTTAGTTATTTATCTTTTCGATTTATATAGCCAATATTATTCCAAGTATTATATTGATCAACTCAAGTTTACAAGCATAATTGATTACTCCTATAACATAAAGAAGATTTCTTTTCTAAATTATCGCGAACCAAGACTAAACATACCCTTTTCTCTTGTATTTTGTTAAATCATTTAAATAAAAATTAAATATAAGAAACAACAACGGAAGAGAAGCTCGGGCAGCAAGGAAAGATTATTAAAATTTTGACGAAAAGAGAAAGAGAAAATTTGGGAGAAGAGAAGGGTTTGTTGGAAGAAGAAAACTATTTACTGATATTTTATGCTTAAAATAAAAATGAAGAAAAATGATACAAAAGAAGATTAAGTAAAGATTTGTTACATACCATGCATATAGCAACAGAATATGTTTCCTAAAAACATTTTAAAATTGTGGCAGCAGGGAATCGATCCAGCATCCCTGGGAGGGGAAACATGGCTTTTAACCACTGGCACCACGGCCTCACTCTGCTCTCAGGGAGGCACGAGATATATTTATAAGATATCTTATACATATATACATATATACACAAAGTTTCAACCGAGTAGTCCGGGTGGCGTGGCACTCCCACGGTCCTACATAGATCCGCCCCTGTATCTTGGTATCTCACAACTAAATCTTTAATTGTTTGCACGAAACAAAATATTATAGAAAGTTTATTATGTTTCTTGAAAATGGTTAAATTCTTAGACAATCCATACGATTTTTCGGAGGAAGTTACATATAAATAATTACACACATATATATTTTCTTTTCCTTTCTCTTAAAGAGTACGGAGTAATTTATTCATTAGCGTATATTAAATATAATCAATCTGATATGTACTTTGAAATATAGTCATATATTTAATAACAACGTAAACTAACAAAAAATTGAAAAACCAAAAACCCGTGCAATGAAGAACCGACTTAATTAATTTGGTCTGGTTCCAACTTGCAACATTTAAAAAATCAAACTTAATTAATTTAATTATCTTTAAGATGAAAACGGGCATAAACCAAACCAAAAACACTCCTAACCACACCAACTTCAATTTGTTATTAAGTAAATGAGATCGATAGAAAATAGATGTGCTATGCATTGCACGTCCCATCAATCGCCTTAATGCCAGTTCTGCTTATGATATTCTTTGATTGATAGAGCTGTTTATTTTACCGAGGAGGAAAAAAAAAAGTCTCAATCAGCGATGGAATTAGAATTTTTATTAAGAGATGTCAAAATATATATACAAAAAATATACGAAGAAATTAAGGAGGTTCAGCACATATTATAAATACATAAAAAAATTCTTTTAACGTATTTATACAATATAATTTTTCGACGAATGAGTGTCACCAGGGATGCATGTGGCTCCGCCACTGATTCCACAATGGCGATTTTAAAGGTAGAGTTACGCTCGGATCAGAATAACAAGCAGAATAAAAGGAAGCAAAAAATGCAAAGGGAGGGCCTTTGAAGGTGAGGAGTGAGGAGAAAGTGAAATGGGTCAGTTGTAGGTCCCACAATGTACATTTATCAGTCAAAGAGAGCCTCACACAACTGATCATACGTGTGTCTCTACCATAGTAAAAAATTCGCCACTAATTGATTTTGATGAAGTTTTGACGGCAAATAAATAATTGGGAAGAAAATAAACAGTACTAGAAAAGCTTCTTCTCTCTAGTTCTTAATCAATGTAACTTGCTAGACATTGGCTTCAAAGGAAGTACGTATACTTGGTCTAATCATAGAAAGTGAAAAACAAAAACTAATTTTTGAAAGATTATACGGAAAAGGGTTAAATATGCTCTTGTACTCTCAGAAAAGGTTAAATATACCCCTGGTTATATTTTGGGTATATCCTTTTCGTTATGCTCTGGGTTCAAATATGCCCCTCTATTATATTTTAGGTTCAGATATATGTACTCTCTCTTCCCCTTCTTCTTCCACCACTACCATTTCCTCTCCCTCCACAACTTTTGCCACCATTAGCTCACCACACCATCATCTCCACCTTCACTCCCTCTAATGGTGATACTAAAATCTAAGGGAGAAGTTGTCTTTAGCTTTGAATGTGTTATAGAGTATATGGACATGAAGTTAGCAGCCAATTTGGTCTGTTTGTCACAGTTTGAGGAACTGAAAAAGGAATAGGGGAGCTGATAAGTCCATTGTTTTGTATCCTTTAGTTGTTAAGCAAGAAAGTCTCTGAAACAAGATCTTTTTCTATCCGTCAAAGCTTTGGGGGCTCACTTTAAGACCGACTTTAATAGCCTCAGTATTAGGAGCATTTGCCTTCCCTTTATTCTCCTTAGATATCTTTATTCAATTAGCACTCCACTAATTGGAATAGTAGTATAGATTTGAAAGACAAAAAACATATATGATCAACTTCTTGTTCTTCTAGAACACTGAACATTCTGAGACAACTTCAGTTTGCTAAAAAGGCTAATATTGGAGACCGGATGTAGTATTGTTTTTCTTTTCCTACTCCTTGTAATGTTAACGGTTAGTTTGAAGACAAAGAGCCTGTTTGGATGGGCTTAAAAAATAAGTTGGGGTAGCCCGACTTATTTTTTTGGCTTATAAGCTGAAAATTATAAGTTGCTTTAGATAAGCTAAGCCAAACGGGGCTAATTAATTTTTTAGGCTTATTTTAAGCACAAAATAGCTTTAAGCTGGCCAGCCAAACACTCAAAAAAGCTGAAAACAGCTCATAAACAACTTATAAGCCAATCCAAATGGGCTCAAAGTGTTTTTATGCAAGACTTTTCTCTTGGTCAATGCGCTAATAGATTTGATGATGAATGTTACAGAAATGTGGAAAATTAGAGGAGCAGATTGAAAATTGGTTGGTGTGGTGGTGCTAATGGTGGCAAAGGTTGTGGAAGGGAGGAGGCGGTAGTGGTGGAAGAAGGGGGGAAGACAGGGGGTAAATGGGTTGGGGTGGTGAGGTGGCATGCCATGTGGTGTCCACCTCACCGAGTTGTTAGTGCCACGTCATATCTCATGTCCACCTTGGACAATTTTAACGGATGAGGGGTATATTTGGACTCAAAGTATAACGGAGGGGTATATTTGAACCCAAAATATAACGGGAAGAATATATTTGGATCCAAAGTATAACGAGGGGTATATTTAACCCTTTTCTAATGAAGAATGGATTATCATGTTCCCTAATGTCCAACTTTACCATTTGCCCAAGACGTAGTCAAACCATTATCCTTTCTTCTTCAACTTCTAAAGCAACTTTACTCCCACTTTTGGTAGACTTTTCAAGTTAGAAACTATATGGTGCTCGAGTTCGAGGTCATCTTTGTAGTTTAATTACATGATTCTTGTTTAGGTTGTTACTTTTGTCTTCTTGTATAAGCATTGAAAAGTTGGAAAATGAAACTAAAGAGTTCAGTCTTCTTCATACTGTAGGATACATTCCATGTCATTTAGTGATTTAATGAACATAAAAAGCTTACTTTTTACAAAAGAAAGTAGTCATAATTTCTGTACAAATGTATCAGTGGACGAAATACCCAACTTAATGCCACCAACTAACACAGTTAAATGGGAAAATGGCAAAAAAAGATCCTTTAGATATAACAGTTTTAATCCTTTATATGTTTATCAAATTAAGCACCTTAGGTCTCTATGTTATATAATTATATTTAAAGAACTTAGGTATGACATAATTAGTTCATGGTAAGTACTTGAGTCATTTACACTATAGAATTTATTGGGATGGACTTCTTCAAATTCTACATTAAAAAAGATAAGATACCGAAAAATCTTTCTAAATTTGGCATGAATTTATTAGTTGAACGCATCACCTTTTTTTGTCTTAATTACTTCCCTGAACTTGGTTATTTGATAGCTTTTACCTACCGGATGATCTCATCCCGGGAAAATGACATACAAATGCCTTCCACATGGATTTTTTTTGCTGATATCACATTTTCTTAAAATAATATAGTTTTTTACCTTTTTAAGATTTAATGTTTTTAGATCATCTTTTTCGGGTCAAATTTGTTAAAAAGATTAATTGAAACTCTATTATTTAGGCTAATTCTTTTATTTGGATTAAAAAAATGGAGTTTAAGTCAACTCTTTTTTTATTTAGGGTTTTGGCCTGAAAAAGAAGAAACACAAAGTTAAAACAAATAAACATTGCATTTAAAAAAGAAATAAAAAGAAAGATTGAAAGACACAACTAGAACTTCATTGGTTGACAAATGTATCTGTCTAAAAAAATAGAGCTCTAACCAAGTATTTTGCTACATATTTAGCCCAAAAAAGTACACTTGGAGTGAATAGTCACTGCATCTAAAGAAGACATAAAAGAAATACGCAATTGCAACTCTATTATTTTGGCAATACCTTTTCATTTAGCTAAAAATTCTAGAGCTCTAGCCAAGGTTTTCTTCCAATTAATTTGGCCCAAAAGAAAGACAGTTGAAATATATAGTCATTGCATCTAAAGAAAAAGCAACAAAAGAAAAATACATAGGTGGTACACTATTTTAGCTAAAAAAATATTTGGCTCAAAATGATGGAGATCCAACCAACATTTTTATAAAATTGACCCAAAATAGGCAGTTGAAATAAATAATCATTGCATTCATAAATAAAGTTTTAAAATACAAGGTTGGGATAAAATAAGCATTATATATTAAGATATATGCATCAAGAGAAAATACACAATTGGATCAAATAAATCATTGTACATGACAATTAATAGTTCAAAATATCACACATGGAAGTTGATTATTTGATTTTCTTAACACACACACACACACCTAAAAGAGAGTGTATGTGTATGTGACATCCCAGCTTAGAAAAAGAGTCCCACGTTGGCAAAACCACGTGAGAGATGTTGGGTATATAAGTAAGCATGTCTTACCTTCTAGTGACACGTTTTAAAACCGTGTAGGCCTAGGTCCAAAACGGACAATATCACTAGTGGGATAGGCTATTACATATGGTATCAGTCTTTATGTGTATGCAAACCCATGCAATTCAATAACAAATAAGAAATCAAAATAATAGATTCATCTAAGCTACTCATGTGTTTGCCTTATCGAGAGTGGGTCAGAGTTCAACTGAGTTTAGGCAAATTTCGAGTAGACGAAGCAAACCTCAGTGTTGATCTAAGAAAATCCCGTACAGTGGGGCAAACCTCAGTGAGGACGCTGAGTCCATAAGAAGAGGTGTATTTGACACCCCAGCTTGGGAAAAGAGTCCTACTATGCAAAACATATGGGAGATGTTGGGTATATAAGTAAGCATTCCTTACCTTCCAGTGACTTATTTTAAAGCCGTGCAGGCCTAGGTCTAAAATGGACAATATCACTAGTGGGATGGGCTATCATATATGGTATCAGAGCCACTCTTGTATCAGCCTTGTCGATGGTGGGTCCGAGTTCAACTGAGTTTAGCAAATTTCGAGTGGGTGGAGCAAACCTCAGTACTGACTCTTGACAAATCACGTACAGTGAGGCAAACCTCAGTGAGGACGTCACGTCCATAAGAGGGGGTGTCAAGAGTTCCGCATATGCAAAAACACGTGAGAGATGCTGGGTATATAAGTAAGCATGCCTTACCTCTTAATAATGTGTTTTAAAGCAGTGCGGGCCTAGGTCCAAAATGGACAATATCACATAAGTCCTTAGTAGCGCATTTTTTTGTCAAAAACCTTTAATTACGATTTATCTTAAATTACAAAATCAAGAAAATAAATTGAAAGCAATTCGTCTTGATGGTTTTTAAATTTAATGAACACACACTTCCCACGAATCAAATTTATAAAAATAATTGTCATTATTTTTTTTAAATACAACGAAGATCAAAACTGCTAAATTTTGTAAACATATAGGACTAAAAATGTTTAGGTGTATAGATAGGGGTCATTTAGTTACTGGGATTAAGTCTGAATACAAATTTTGGAATAATATTTATTCAATGTTACTTATGAGTATTAGCTAATATCAGTAAAAATTGTATAGCAAAATCTTATTATTATCTAGGGTAAAAAAATAAAATTTACCCTTTATACTTTTGTATATTGTCTATATTTACCACCTGTTATACTATCAGGCCAAATGTAACCTACCCAATACTATATGGCCATTACCCCAACCTTTCACAAATTTTTAAAAAATATCCCCATTCGGCTATACAAAAAATCTTCGTGGGAGTTCATTTGTGTTGTATCTACGTAAAACAGAGAGGTCATAAATTATTTTGGATCAAATTATTAATGAAGAGAAACTATGATAAATTTTACATACTTTAGAGATATTTTTTGACCCTTTTACATAAATACTACTCCCTCCATCCCGACTTAAATGTCTTACTTTACTTTTCGGTAATGTCTCAAAGTAGGCCTGTGCACAAATCGGTTCAACCCGAATTTTCGAACCGATTCGAAACAATTCGGATAATTCAATTTGGATAATACAATTCAATTTCGATTTAAAAATGCAATTGTAAAATATTCCGGTTTAACGGTTCGGATACAGCTGGCTTCAATTATCAACTGAACCGACCCGAACAAATCGAATTTATACGCCACTAATGACTAATATGACTATGACTAATACTCTAATAGCCTAACTATATATATATATATATATGCTTAATACTTAATAGTGAAGTAATATTTATTTAATTTCAGAAGTGGTGCAAATGAATGTCTGCATGCACACCTTGCACTAGATATTCATGGCCTTCTTGTTAGCCTCAAGCTGACTTCCCTTTTGGTATTTCATTTTTTCAGCGTTCTTCTCATGAGCCATCTTTGCCTTTTGGCCATTGCCTCCACCCATGGCTTTGTTTGTTGTTTGATCTTAGCCTGTACAATTTAGAGTTTTTTTTTTTTTTTTTTTGGTTTTTTTGAGTATGCAAACTGAGTTATTATACTTGTCTGCTTGCAAGTTGCAAGATGCTACATTATTAATTTGGTATATGTAATGTGGTGTTGGCGGATTTGTATGCTTGCACAAGTTGTCAAGCTGTTGTTTTGATATTTATATGCTATTATGCTTGCAAGTTTATGGTTTTTTCTAGGTTAATGTCTTGGTTATAAGGCTGCAAATTTAGGATCTCATTATTTTTTGTTATGTTTACTCTAAAACTGAAATGAAAATAGTTGCTTTTTTAAATTTCGAACAAATCGATTTGTGTAACCGAGCCGAAATAATGAAGAACGAATCGAATTGAACCAAGAATAGATCGAGTTTGGTTGAGAGTCTTAGAAAGTCGAAATTCGAAATTTCAACTCGATGATGGCCAAAACCGAACCGAACTGATTCGTGCACAGGCTTACCTAAAAGAGCCTCTATTTAATAAGTTGACAATTCAAACATCTTGCATGACAAATTTAAAACCTCAAGATTCAAAGGACATTTTAGTACATTACACACATCTTTAATTTAGAACCACAAAATTCAATAGTCACTTTTTATTCTTTAAACTTTGTCCCCGGTCAAACTAAGACACTTAAATTGGGACGGAGGGAGTATAACAAAATCTTATCTATGCATATAGGACATATATAAGAGACTAGTTTTGACATTTTATGAAAATTAATAAAGGGAAAATGATGCTGTATGTCTATTTTTAAAAATATTTACGCCACAGAGCCTATATAATAAACACTTTTATACACTATTATACACTTTTTACAAGGTTGATACATTATGTATCATGTTCCCCAGTATAATGCTGTATAATATTATATATTTGGATAAATGACGTAAATATTTTAGAGAGCCGTATATTTTTTGAAAATATCCTAATTTTTATCCTTTTCTGTAAATTCTATAACAAAATCTTATTCTTGTCTATCCCTAATAAATACGGGACATAAGAGACTAGGAGCCTGTTTGGATGGGCTTAAAAAAGCTGCTTATAAGCTCAAAAAAGCTTATAAGTAAAAAAAAAAAAGGTTGGTGCAGCCCAATTTAATTTTTTTGGCTTATAAGCTGAAAATTTAGATAAGCTAAGCCAAACGGGCCAAATTATTTTTTTGGGCTTATTTTAGCACAAAATGGCTTATAAGTGGTTTTTTTGCGCGGAGTGCCCTTTTTTTGGGGTGGTCTTTAAATTTTGCCCCTCATATTTGTGGTCTTTAAATTATGCCCCTCATATTGCTGGTCTTTAATTTTTGCCCTTCGCATTGCAACTTTGAGCTTTCGCGCCGAAATAATGAGGTTCTGAGTTCGAACCCCCGCTCAAGCATAAATTAAAAAAAAAAATCGCAAGACAAGGTTTGGGTCGCGTGTATGCCGGACCCGGCATACTTTTGTTAAGGAATTACACATTTTATGCCGGACCCGGCATACTCATGCCTTATGGGCAGACTTGGCAGAGCAGTATCTTAGGTCCGATAACTTTGATAATTCCTTCACAAAGTTACGCTGGGGGCATACTTTTAATGGGCAAAACTTTTTTGCCGGACCCGATAACTTTGTGAAGGAATTATCAAAGTTATGCCGACCCGGTATAACTTTGTGAAGGAATTATCAAAGTTATGCTGACCCGATACTTACGCGAAGTCCCCATAAGGCATAAGTATGCCGGTCCGGCATAACTTTCGTAATTCTTTCACAAAGTTATGCTGGTGGGGGCATACTTTTAATGGGCAAACTTTTATGCCGGATCCGGCATAAACTTTTGAATGAATTATCAAAGTTATGCCGGACCCGACATACTTATGCTAAGTCTGCCCATAAGGCATAAGTATGCCGGGTCCGACATAATTTCGGTAATTCCTTCAGAAGTGTATGCCGTTGGGGGCATAGCGAAATTTAAACTTACCTTGTGAATTTTTTTTTAAAATTTTGACTACGCGTGGGTTCGAACCCTAACCTATGGGTTTTAAATTAAGACAAAATTTAAAGATTTCAAATAAAAAAATTTAAAGACCACCCCAAACGAAGGCAATTCATTCGCTTTTATGTTCCGTGGCCAAAATTAAACACTCAAAAAAGCTGAAAACAGCTTATAAGCTAATCCAAACGGGCTGTAGTTTTGTCATATTCTAAGAATTAATAATTAAGAGTATAATAAATGATGGATTTAGGGGCGGAAAAGTCAAAAAAACCCGAAGCGAAGAAGGGTTTAAGAAGCAAGGGGGCGGCAGGTGGTAAGTAAGAGAGAAAAAGGGAGCTGATGGGAAATCCAAAACAGAAATGGACATCCGAAGAAGAAGAAGCCCTTCGTGCTGGTGTTGCCAAACACGGTGCTGGCAAATGGAAGAACATTCAAAGAGACCCTGAATTCAATCACCTCCTTTACTCTCGCTCCAATATTGATCTTAAGGTAAATCAGTTTGTCTATCGGGAAACAGTCCCCTTCGATTTCTATAATTATTTACTATCTCTTAGAATATTGTTTTTTTTTTGTAGTTGTTGTTTCCTTTTTCCTATTTGACCAGCCTTTTGTTATTGCTTTATTCTGAGCTGAGGATCTATCGGAAACAGCCTCTCTACTTCCCAAGGTATGAGTAAGGTCTGCGTACACTCTACCCTCCCCAGACCCCACTTGTGGGATTACACTGGGTTTGTTGTTGTTGTCTATCGGAAACAGCTTCTCTACCTCCCAAGGTAGGGGTAAGGTCTGCCTACACACTACCCTCCCCAGACCCCTACACTGGGTTTGTTGTTGTTGTTGTTGTAATATGTTAAAAATTTACACAAATAGGTGGATGCCCCATGACATATCATGGTTTCCGGCTTGGTTTATTGATTGTTAATTGTATTCCATCTGTGATTTGTGAGAAACTCGTTTAATGTATACCATTACTGTCGTCGGTGTTAGAAGAAAATGTTGGAGTGCATGCATAAGATTGTCCATATTAACTGAAGATGAATTTGATATTGTTGTAATTTGTGAAGGAAGTGTTGCTATCATATTTCAATGTCCCAAGGGGTCGTTTGGTTTAAGTTTTAGGAGATATAATCTCGGGATAATACATTTTTTTCTCCCTGAACTTGTCCGGTTTTCCCTATTACCCTTATTCTCATCAGATTACCACCCTAAATGCTGATGTGGCAAAAAAGTGTATGCAACCACATTACAGCCCGTGAAAACTGAAAGGACAAAAACTGAACTTTTTTACCATAAATAAGACCCTTTTCCGTGAAGCCACTAAAGAAACAAAGAATGTGGAGTCATCCCGATCATCCACCCCTAAATTGATGAAATCCGCCATTTTTGTCACTTCCAAACCTTCAATGTCAGTTTTACAAAGACAAACTCAAAACAAACAATGATTGCGTCCACCCAATGCCAATCAAACTGCTACACTGACCATCCCCCTCCGATCATCGGAAAAATCCTTCACCGTTCACTTTTTAATTTTTCTCATCAATTCTTCATTTTCATGAACCCATAATCCATTCACCAATCACACCTTGTTGAACATGCAAAGCAGTCAGAAAAAATGTAAAGAAAATTAATATCAAATTAAAAGAAAGTTCTTGGAAGGAATACAATTAAATAGTATGATGTACAGAAACAAACCAAATAAGCTATGAGCAAGAAGATGTACACACTAACAGTTATACGCAAAAGAATGGGAAAATGAAAACCTCATACTACGTAAAACATCACCACCCATTAGTGGCCACGAAGGAGCGGGATGAGGAACTGAATAAACTTAGAATATTTTTCTTGAAAATAAGGGGTTAGAAGATAGATCCTGCCTTTTTCACTTAATTGGATAGAATATCAAAGTTCACCCTTGAGGGGAATAGCTGCAAAACATTGTGTGCTGCTACTTTGGCCACTTTTTGACAGAGGAGTGGAAGAGAGGGGAGATAAGGTTGAAAATAGCTTAAAAAAAAAGAAGGAAATGATGTGGAAAGAAAATGAAGTGGATGGTCTCTGAGTAGCACCTGATAGGCTTAGATCTAGTTGTTGTCTGACAAGGTTGTAATAATTCCCCTTCAGACAAGAATAAGGGGGTAATATGACTCCCACAAATTTTGAGTGTTCTTCTGAGAAATCGGACGAGTCCGGGGGGAAATTATGTTTCTCCATAGAATCTTCTCATAAAAGCCAGCATAAGTTTATACAATGGTTGAGATTTGAGAAGATTTAATCGCCATATAAAAGTCAACACTAACTAATACAACGTTGGTTGGTCTTTTTAAGATCACGAGATTCAAAAGTCTCTCTTATTTTCTTAATCTCCATGCACAGTGAAACTAAGACACTTAGATTGAAACAGAGGGGGTACTAAATGTGCTTTATATTTTTATCGGCATAAAACTCTCAGATGGGGCTAAAAGACTCCTATAAAGCATATGACCTAAAGTAAATGTACTAAGAGCCCGTTTGGATTGGCTTATAAGTTGGTCAAACCGGCTTATAAGCCATTTTTTAAACGTATTTGGGTGTTTGGTAAAATAGAAAACAGCTTAAATTAAGTTAAAAAGTGCTTAAAATAAGTCAAAACCAAGAAGTTGCTCAACCCCAACTTATTTTTTTGGCTTAAAAGCCATTTTGGTTTGACCAACATCTTTACCCTTTTATCCCTTATATTTTTTGTTAATTCCAATACTATCCTTACCTCTAAAAACCCTTTAAAGCACTTTTATCCAAACATGTAACTGCTTATTTATAAAATAACTTTCAGCACTTAAAAAGTACTTTAAGCACTTATGCTTAAAAGCCACTTTTTTCCAGCTAATCCAAACGGGATCTAACATGATTAAAACATATTCCCTACTAATTGCTACTCCCTACATAGATCTTTTTCTTCAATTAGCCCATAATTTTTGCTAAGTCTGCATAAAAAAAAATGTATGGGTCTCTCGAAACAACTTCATTCCATGTGATTATAGGTCTACTTCATCCCTTTTTAACACCTTTACTAACCATGATTTCACACTCACAGTCCGAAGGCAGACGCAAAATATGATCAAGTCATCTCAACCGAACTTTTTTCACTTTATCCTCAATTTGTGATATTGCCTGCTTTCATCTTCTGGCAGATTTGGTCATTTTTAATCTTATGTAATCTTGTATGACCAACATTCATGTCAGCATCTGCACCTCTGCAGCACTCAACTTGTAACTTAGACTTTAACGGGCCCAACAGTCTTTTTTTTATAAGGTGAAGTATTATATATATTCCATCTTCGACAATATGCTGGTAAAGACAATGTACAGCAAAAGTATTCCTCAGTCAATGTGTCGGGAACTAATAAAGTCAACCATGACATCTAATCATAAGTATCCTTTACATTTGTCATGTTGCTCCCAAAAAAAAAAAAAAAAAGAAGTAAAGAAATAGACTAAGATACATTCTCCTTTTTGTATTTTAAAATTCTAGAATTTCTCGTTCCATATAATTCACCAAATTATTGCTGGAATTGCATTTTCAGTCTCTTATGTGTATGTCCCTAGACTCTTCTGCCAACCTTCGTAGAAATTCTAGTGTGGTTCTTGGCATATCTGTAGGCCCAAGATGTGAAACTTGTTGCCCACTGCTGTGAAGTAACTTTGCGCTGCAGAAAATGATGAATTGTGTCCTCTGGTTGCTCTTCATGTAAAGGACATTTGCTGCAAACGTGTAGGACGCTTTGTAGATTCGGCTGTGTTAGACATGCATTTTTGGCTACTATTCCAGTGAAACACTGAACCTTATTTCTTTTACTTTGCCAAATCTGTTTCCAAGACCACTTTGAGTGTTGCATTCTTTGAATTGTGCAAGAGTGAGTGGTTTGACTTAACAATCTTTCTTACCCTTCCAGATCTTTAACGGCCCAACATTCACTCATGAAAGGACATGTAAGAAAAAATGTAATGGAAGGTTGTTAGTGATTACAACATGGATGAATGAATTTTGGCAGCTATATATTATTTTTAGTTACTGAAGAAAAAATGTAACTTTGGAATCTATAGCCGTAGAGCACTTGCTGGGGGCAAGTTTATGATATGATATGCAAAGAGGGAGAAGTCCCTTGCTCCAACATGATCTAGCCAGCATTTGTCTCCTGCTTTAGCTTCCTGTACAAGTTACAACATTCTAACTATCTATGGACCATTGCCAAGCATTTTGTGAATTTGCTACATATTAAGCAACCTAAATTTTTTGTTTTTTTTTGTTTTTTGGAGAAGGTGACAATCGCTGTATATATATCAGTGTTGTCAAAGGCGAGCTTAAAGCACGCTTAAGCCCTGAAGCGAGGCTCAAAACATGTTGAGCGCTTCACCTCGCTTTATGTGGACTTCAGTGTCATCATCAAGGCTCTAAGACATACTTTTCCTTGCCAATGAGCCTCTCTTGATGCTGTGACACTAGATAATTGATATTTCACTTTATCATAATGCTTTTACAATTTCTTTGTCCATATAATTGTTATTTATGCTTATTGTTATTAGTCTTGGACTATATATATATATATATATTTGTATGTTCGCACCATTGCGCCTTTTTTCATTAAAGCCCACACTTTATTTGCGCTTAAAGCCCCAGGTGACCTTAGAGCATTTTTGCAACACTGATATATATTAATTGCAACAGAATAAGTGCAGTTTATCCATAATTACAAAAGGAGAAGATAGGAAGATCTTTTTTTATCAAGTAAATGTATTTCATTCATAAACATGACCACATTGTCCGGATACAAGGGGTATACCAAAGGGTAAAGAATCTACAAAATATGATTCTCTACAGACTCCACCATCATCTATACAACAAGGAACTTTCGTTTACACCAAAAGAAAATAAGGGAGCAGAAACTACTCCTCAACTGAGAGAAACTTGACTTTACACCTTCAAAAGCTCTCCTGTTTCTCTCTCTCCAAGCTACCCACATTAAAGCAAGTGGAACCACATTCCAAGCCCTTCGTCTTCTCCTCCTTCTCCCTCTCTTCCAATTGAACATCAAATCTTTAACAGTTTTTGGCATTGCCCATGAAGTGCCAAACCACCTAAATATATCCCACCATAACCTCATGGTTGTCCCACAATATAGTGGAAGATGCACGTCCTCTGTTGCCTCCTTACACATGTAACACCAGCTGACGTATACAGCCTTCCACTTTTTAAGATTTTGCACCCCTCTAGTAGCTAGCCAAGTGAAAAAGCACACCTTTTATATGGCACCCTTGGAATCCATATTACATTACATGGAAAATCCAAGTCCTTCCTAACCAAAAACTTCTCATTAAAGGACTTCACGAAGAACATTCCGTTATTTCTCAGGCCTCAAGACCAAACATTGGAATTATCAACCAGATTGACTTGCCTATGAAGTAGGGCTAACAATCTTTGGAACTCAGTAACTTCCCAATCTTGAAATTCCCTTTTAATCTCAAGTCCCAAAAAGTCTCTCCACCTTGCGTCTCCCTAATTTGCTGAATTAGCAAGTCTCTTTGGCAAGGAATTTTGTACAAACTCTTAATTCATCGTTCAATAAAACGCCCCCATACCAGCTATGTCTCTAAAATATACTCTCCTCCCGTCTCCGACGTTAAATGAGATATTTTTCCAAAAATAATCTCATCCCTTCATGATATTCCTCCACAAACCACATCCGAATAGCAAGGTGATATCTTTAGTTCTCCAACCCCCTTCCTGTAATTCCATATTTATTCGCTATCACTCCCCTCCACAAAATTTGTACCTCCACCCCGCGCTTACCCAGTAAAGCTTCATTAAATATCTTTAAATCATTGATTCCAAGACCTCCCCATTTTTAGGAGAAGTAACAGCCTCCCCCCCGAACCAAGTGAAATTCCCTTGTCCTATCCACCACATTCCAAAATGAAATTTCTCTGAAACCTTAACAACTTTTCAGTGAGCGAATTTGGAGCCCGAAACAAAGACATATAGTAAGTGGGGATGCTTGGCAAAGTAGTCTTAATATTCACTTCCTTCCCGCCCTTGGACAAATATCTTTTTTGCCACCCTGCTAGTCTCTTCTCGACCCTCTGAAGAACCAGATTTCACACCATATGATCCTTGTCGAAGCACCTAATGTGTTATGATTTGAATTGATTAAGAGGCACATGGGTCACTAAAAGTAAAGGGAGCAGAGGTGACACGTCATCACCCTCCCAGCACTATAAACAGAAGGGAGGGCATTGAAGAATCATTTCAGAAAATCTTATTCTCTCTCAATCTATCTCTCTTCTTCTTCTTCGTTTATTCTCTTTTTCGCTTACCTTTTCCTTACCCTAATTCCACCATTACAGTTCATTGAAGCGCATGATTATGGAGTAATACTTCTGGTTAATTCAATTGTAACCTTTCAGTTGAATCAATAAAAGAGTTCAATTTTCGAGTCCAAATCTTCTTCTTTACGGTATTTCCATTTCATTTTTACAAGTACATTACATAATTGTACTCCGAGATATGTACTCGGAAGAGCCCCAACCTGCAATTCAAGACTTGAGTGAGTGAACCAATGTCATTCACCTCCCCAACAGGAATAATCTCATACTTCCTCAAATTAATTTTAAGGCTAGACACTGCCTGAAGCCAAGTGAGAACTTGGCCTAAATAGTTCAGCTGCGTCTCATTTGCATCACAAAAGACCATGTGTCATCCGCCAACAAGTGATACACCGATACTGTCCCTACACTCCCAACCACCGAAAACCCTTTAGGTAACATCCAAAGACATTTCTATCCATCATCTTACTTAGAGCTTCCATAACTAGAATAACAACATCAATGGTAGGGATCCCCTTGTCTCAGCACTCCCCCCCCGCGCGCGCGCGGGGAGAACTCCCAAAGAAACCGCACGGTTACCATTCACCAACACAAAAAATCTCACCGAAGAGATGCAAAAGTGAATCCATTTCCTCCACTTCTCCCCAAATCCCATTTGAAGCATAATGGAATCTAGGAATTTCCAGTTCACATGATCGTGTGCCTTTTCAAAATCTAGTTTACACAACACTCCTTGCTTCCTCCTTAGCATAGAGGCAACCGTTTGGATCTAAGCTGCTTCAGAGGGTAATTTAGGTAGGAAAAAAAAAAAACAGGTGTATGATCCGAGCTGTTCTAGGAATATGTTCTAATCTATTAATTACTTACAGTGATTCTAAAAAATCAATAAAAGAGTATTGGTCAGAGGAACTACTGTATCGTTTCTAGCATTCCAAAACTTCAAGGGTGTACCTTGGCATTACCTGCATGATTCCTTTCAGATTATTAGTAAAGATCCTCCATAGTTATACTGTTATCTTGCAACACAAAAAAGGATGGTTGATTGTCTATGCCTCTACTCCACACATATAACATCTAGAATATAAGCGGAAGCCCCTCTTGATTAGGTTATCCTAGGTTAAAACTGCTTTCCTGGCCATGAACCATGTGAAGCTAGGTCTGATACAGAATTTATGAAGATATTTGCTTGTTCTAGGCTATGCACCTGCTTGCAAGCTGGTGTTTCGCAATTTCTAGCCTTAAAGAATAGTTTGTTTATGACTAATAAGCATTCATCCAGTGAAGATTGAAAATTTATAGTTAAGCGTTAATGTAATGTCCTCCATTAGATTTATAGCCCGTTTGGCCAAGCTTCTAGGATGCCAAAAGTGTTTATTCTTTTAAAAAATGTTTATTTTAGAGAGTTGAGGTGTTTGACCAAGCTTTTAAAAAATTAGAAGTGCTTTTGAGTAGTAGCAGAAGCTGTTTTTCAAAAGCTAAAAAAAGTAGCTTTTCTCTTGAAGCACTTTTGGGACCTTGGGCAAGTACAAATTACTGCTCTAATATTGCAAAAGTGCTTTTCAAGTTGATTATATAAACACAAACTGCTACTCACCAAAGTGCTTTTTCGAAAAACACTTCTGACAAACAACTCTTCTCAAAATAAGCAAATTTTGAAGTTTGGCCAAACAGGCTATTAATCTGATAGCTCAATGCTTTTAAACCCCACCTGCCTTTTAACGCTTTTGCGGGATGAAGAAGAAGTTAATTTGGATTGCTGATGAGAATCTTATCATTTTCTCTCATAAACTTTTTGGCGTCGTGTTTTATATAGGATAAATGGAGAAATTTAAACGTTAGTGCCAATGGACAAGGACCAAGAGATAAATCAAGGACCCAAAAAGTGAAGGCTAATCCTGATGCTGCAGCAGCTCCATTGGTCATCACACAGGCCCCTGTTTCTACCACTCTAGTTCCAGTTCCACAAGATGCATCAGCAGACACCGTCATGGAAGATTCTTCAAAATGCGCATTAGATGGAAAAACTGCTTCGAAGTTTGTCTTTCTGGATTTCCTTTTCAAATTATTGAATAGTCCAGGGATTGAGACTTGTTAAATCCGTATCCTTTTTTTGAGAATGTACTTGTTAAATCCGTATCCTTTTGAAATAATGAATGCATTTCCTTTAGACTTTTCTAATTTAATCACACCGATGTGGGGAAAAGCTAAGCGGTAGTTATTTTTGTTTGAATTGTATAAAGTGCATCATTATGGTAATCTATTAACTGCTGATTCTGGTGTGAAGCAATTTGGTCTGTTGTGGATAGACGGGCACAAATATGTGATATACCGAATGTCCTTTTACTAGACAAATAAAGAGTCTTGTATCTCAGATTGACCTTATTAGAAATCCTGTGATGATTTCTCATCATTTCATTTCTTGGTATCTCAAAAGAGTACCTCTTTGAATTCTGATGAATGCTCATGATTTATTTTCCTGGACTTGTAATCTACTGTAGAGAACCACTTGCATCTCCTACCAAAGGTCCCGTCCTGACCCCCACCCCCTCCCAAAAAGAAATTAAAAAAAAACATAAAGAAATATAAAAAATAAAAGAAATGGAAAAGAGAAGTATAAGTGAATATATAGGTGGAAGAGCAAATATTTTAGTGCTTGATAGTCATTTATGTACATTACCTTTTTTTTTTTTTTTTTTTGGTCTTTGTTCCTAGTAATTCTATTCATGTTTCTTGAGAGAATATTATTGCTTTATTCGTAGGTACAATCAGATGATATATGACGCACTCTCAAGTCTAAAAGAGCCAAACGGATCAGACACAAGCACAATAGTTAACTTCCTTGAGGTATACAGAGACATCATTATACTTTCTGGTTTCTCTTTTGGCTTTTCTAACCATCTAATTGGTACTTGACACTTGCATATATCCCTTGACATTCAAATAGGCTGTTACTTATACTTTACTAGAAGCACTATGATTTAGGCAATCACTCTGATTTTGACCATTTATCAGAAATGAATTTTAAGTTATCCATAGGTAGATAAGAGTACGATGCGATAATAACAATAAGATAGCAATTTATAAAACAGTTACAGTTTCAAGGGAATTTAAGTTAATAATTTGACATATATAGGGGATGGAGAGACTGTTTTTGTCCAACATAAAGACGTAAAGATTTTGTGTTTGTGTTCTTGCTTACATCTTCTATGTTTTCTTCGTCACACTTGAAAGACATGGACAGACAGGATGTACTTACCATCCCTCGGGATATCCAGCATTTGATCCTCAGTCCCTCTTGTGGAAAACAGAGCTAGTATTCATTTCAGGAAAATATTTCAACTTTGGCAAAGAAATCAATTCAATTTGGTTAATAAACAGAAAGAAAAATGTTCACCCGTTGCCTAATGAGAAATAGTTGCAGACCTGCAGTTCATATTGGAAAATAACTGCAGAAATATGTCATATGGAGTTCAAAATTTTGAGTTTTAATAATTCCAATTGTTGTTTTCTTTTGTCGGATAAAATAGATATCACATTATTGCAGAACTATGCATTAACTGAAGGGGACATTTCTTATCGTTTTTGTATCTACTGCAGCAAAGACATGAGGTTCCCCCAAACTTCAGAAGGCTGCTGAGTTCTAGGCTGAGGAGGCTTGTTCAACAAGACAAACTTGAAAAGGTCACCTTATTATTATTATTATTTTTTTTTTTTAAATTATCAGCTGGGTCACTGATAACAATTACTTTTGCAACTGCTTTTGTTCCGAGATTAGTCTGAATTATTAACATAAAGATGTCCGTGCTTGTTCCCCAAATTTCTTGAAGAACTATCAAATAAAAGTTGTCCCAAGTAGAACCCACAGGACTGAATACCCTTATAAAACTAATAGCTTGGTTGAATGAGTAAGCTAAGTTTTGGTTCCAGTTTCCAGATGTTTGAGTCTCGTGTAGTAGCACAATTAAGGTCACAATCACCAAGTTGTGCAGTATCCTGTGCATACATCATACTGTGCCTTTGGTGCTTGGGATTTTATTGAGTGAAATCTTTTGGGGCAGAGTAATACAGGAAGTGTTTTTTTGGTTATCTAATATGGTTTGGATGGAAAAGAATGATGTTTGCATCTTTCATAGTTGAGTGCTTTCACATACTACTTCTGGACATGTTCAGGTGTTTTTCAGTCATTCGTTTGTTTATTCAGCTCTTTTTGTTGGCAGATGGGTGTCATCATTGTATTGGTCAATTTATTTTTAACGTCAGTAAATTTGCATCTTCTCAGCAGCCTTTTCTTCTACACGTAATAATCTGTAATAATTTATGGATTTTTGTAACTGGAATCAGAGGACAACCTAAAGAGCGTAATTGAATTAGTTGTATATTTGATGAACCACTGAATACTGCATCCTGATATTTTTCTTAAGATTGAATGTCTGAGTTGTGGCATTTTGTTTTGCGGCTTCCTCTGCAGATTGAGAATTGCTACAGGATTAAGAAAGAGGTGTTAGAAAAAACAAAGACCGCTACCCCAAAACAAAAACATGTTGGGCCAAGGCAGTTGCCAAATAGTCCCTATCTTGGTGACACTGCCGAAGAAGCAGCAATCACTGCTGCCTATAAGGTCGCAGAAGCTGAAAATAAATCATTTGTAGCCGCTGAAGCGGCCAAGGAAGCTGAGAGAGTCTCAAAGATGGAGGAAGACAGTGATAACTCACTGCAGGTGTATAAGGATATCTTCGAGAAATGTATGTTTCTTCCTATTCATCTTGTTTGTATGTGTTGTATTTTAAATTGTCTTGCGAGACATTTGTTCATATCTTTATTTTCTTGCATCAACAGGTTCACATGGCGAAATTGTGCTGCTAATGGCATGATATGTCATTTCCCCTATTTTGTGAAGTCGGATATCAGCTGTTCAGAACCTCTAAAGTAGTAATTATTATTCTATTCGTAGCAACTAGTGATATGCAGTTTGTTAAAATTATGTATTAGTGATGACCTTTGCACAGATCCTCGCCTCCTATTATGTATTCTATGTAACAAAAAATAGAGAGGGATAGAGAGATGATTATAAAACTAGAGTTTTGATGCTTGTAAATCGTGCAGTTCTTTCTACCTGGAAAATTCGATAAAGAGTACTCTGCTTTTACTTTCTGCTGAGTAGGTTTGGCCCAACTTCAGCGTATTTATCACGTTTCGAAGTTGACAAAGCCGAGGTTGGTTCATCACATAAGTATGCTTCATAATGACAAACCTCTACCGTCAGGTGTAACCATATTTGTCATAATTGTTCTACTGGCAGTAGCTAACTGGGTTGAAGATTATGTCTCACAAACGAGGAATAACAAAATATCTTATTACAAGATGCATTGGACTTCACAATAAAACCGACTGTATTCGATTAATTTGAACTGTTTTTTCCTCTCTTGCAGGCTAATGCCTTGCATATAACGCATCTAGCTCCTTGCTATTAGACTTATTTGGAGTTCCAGCTATTACCTTAATTTTCTTTTTTAAGGCCGTATTTTAATGGCAACAGGCATGCCATGATAACTCTCTGGATAGCCTATCAGGGTAAATGCAAATAGTAGGACGTAGTTTTTCCTCTGAAGCGTCTTATTAGTTCGTAGCTGTGAAGTGTCACATTGCAGCAAGGTGCGCCCGAGGAATCTCGTTCTTGTGATGTTTGCTTAATCTCCAAATGATCTAAGTAGAGAAGAAATCCTCTTTTTTTTTTTTTTTTTTTTGGGTAAAGAGAAGAAATCCTCTTCTTTTATGGAGATAGTAATCATGTTCAACGATCCCAATAAAGTTGTTAGCATAAATGCTAAAGCTTAGTGCTAAGTACTAAAAGGAGGTCGCAATGCATAAACTTCAAATCACTGATATCAAAGTCAAATTTTAATTTTCTCGCTGTCAAATATATTAGCAAGAAGAATATTTTCTTCTGATACTAAATTAAACAAGCATTCTTTCCATAACTATAAGGTCAAATCACATTGGTCTCACTTTCTCTTTTCGCATCAGATACTATGTTACTGCTTTAACATGCCGAACAAAATAAGAACAGGGGCCATTACATAGCACTATGCTATGAAGCTAGTAATCCTGTTCAGCGATCCCCACAAAAGCTGTTAACATAATGTTAAGTACTAAAGAAAGGAGGTTCCAATGCAGACTTCAAATCAACTATATGTCCAAATCCTTCTTCGGCTGCATAATAGCAAGACAGAGAGGGAGAGTCAGTAACTTGCAACTGCTGAAAATTAGTCATTCTGTGAGCAATAAAGCCCCAGCAGAGACCACAAGACTCCTAATGCACTAACAGAATATGTGATCTCATTTACCTTTTTCCCTTCAAATTAGTTAAGCATTTTTCCGAACCATCCTAAAAATCAATAACCCAAGAGAAGAATGACATGCATTCTTTAATCAACATGCATACAAATTATTTAATTATGACAAAACAACGCTGATAATGCATTCTTTGACAGGTAAGCAAATAGCACACGGTGATAAGAAATGTGACTTCCAAGGACTGTTTATTAATGTGGGGAACGACTCTATGAAAGCTTTACAGATTATTTGAAAATACAAAAATAGTAGTTCTCATAATACCTTTGGCCTGATGATTGGGAACTCCAGACTATTGTCCAGATCTTCCACCACTTTAGCTTGAAAAAGGTCCCTTTTCCCATCACATGTCTTGATGGAAAAGGTCACATAGAAAATGTAGTAACGACAGCCACCTCCATTCACTTTCAAAACGTCCTCGATCTTATGATCAGTGCCCTAAAATGAGTACAAGGTAACTTTCTCAGCTTTTCTAGATTTTTTTTTTAAAAAAAAAAAAGAAGAGGAAAAGGGCGACTGAGAAGATGATAGAAAACATGATTAGAGCTTTAATAAGGAAAGATAAAGTGTGACTAGAGCATACGTTAGTGTCATTGTATAGCTTAAGAGCTCTTCCAGCATAATCCATCAATAGCTTGTGATTGTCAGGATTCTTTAAGAAGCGTGGTAGGGGGTAGACTGTAGCCATCGGGCACGAACCAGGATAATCCTCAATATCAAAACCCTATCAAAGTACAGACAAAAATGACTTATATCATCTAATTTGCTCTTGTAACAATTTAAGGTTGACGCAAATGATTTAAAAGCAGACTTTTTTTTTGATTGGTGTTTAAAAGCAGCTAAAACACAACAAAAAGTCATACCAAAAAGGTAAAGGCATATCAGCATATGTATATAGAGGGAGAGAGTAATGGACCCAACTAGTGGTGGCTATGGGGTGAGGCGGGTTTAATATTATGCAGATGCAGTGCAGGGCGGGTTGAAATAATTGTTTGAAAAACTAATGCGGGACGGGTTGTGGATTCGTTGTCTTTATTTTTTTTTTCCCACAATTTTCCTGTCGTGTTTCTTCATTATTTTTATGTAATGCTTCCCCTTTGATAATTACTAAGTGCTGTTGTTTGTTTTTCCTGTTAAGCTCTGATTTTTCCTTTTTTGCTGTTTGTTGTTGTTAGGCTAATGGCTATTGCTATGAATATTCTGAAACCTAGTTATGTTCATGAATTGGATCCCGGATTCAACCGTTTAATATTCTTAGTTAAACCCATTGCATATTAAAAGTTATGGGCTCGTATCTACTACAGTATTTGTTGCGATATTAATAAATTTTTACACATAAATATATGCTCCGTTAGGGGTTCAATTGAACCCCCACCTTTAATGCTACATACGCCCCTGGGTATATGTCAATAAATTTACAACAGTTGAAGTTCCTAAAGTCTATTAGGTTGTAGTTAATTAATTAATTTCTGCTAGAAATTTGTTTTTCTTAATATCTCATGCTTCAATTCACTTCACTTTGTTATCGGCAATAGTTCGAATAATTACTTGATTACTGTAGTTGCTGTAACAAAATAATGATGTCAACTAACTAAAGTAGTTTGAATATTATTATTTTTTTTCCCTCAAAAAAGAAGCATATGATGCGGGGCAGGGCGAAAACAGCAAATTCTGCTATGCGGGGCGGGTTGAAGTAGGATTTGCCCCACAACGCACCGTTTGGCATCCCTAGACCTAATAAGAACAAGGTGATGCACCTATTTGCCATGTGAACTAATTAACTACAAGGATTAGGCACCTCGCTCTCGTCCAACTGCTTGAAGTAGCTATCCCAGACAGCTTTATCAACCTTTTGAGGGTAGTTTGGGCAAAACTCTTCTTCTGAATAATCATCCTCCTCCTCATCTTCTTCATTGAGCTTTTGCTTTTTCAGAGGCAGAGAATCCGATGATTCATCTTCCCTTTGACCCTCTACAATGAAGGTCACCTCTTGCTTAGACGGTACACGATTCATGATGATGGATGTCAAACAAACCCTATGATCCCGAGCCCTCGGGTAGAATAAACCCCAAGTTAAATTTCAATTTAGCACCAAAACTTTATAAATAGTCTCGCAGAAAAATGGCCCTTAATGTATGGGACTTGGAGGATCATTTTGGTCCCACCCCTCGATACGGATTTATTAGGACCCGTTTTCGGAAATAAAGTAGGGTTTGGCCATGAAAATTCCAAATGCAACTTCAAGTTGTATCTGTCATTTGAAAAATATTTAAATCTCTATTTTCACTTTTTTCACTTTGAGTACGTTCAAACAACTAAGGTCCCGTTTGTCCATAGATACCAAAAAAAAATCATTTTTTTTGAAATTTTGGAGTTGGAGTTGGAGTTGTGTTTGGCCATAGTTTTTGAAATTATAGTTTTTGGTGAAATGTAGTTGTACAAAAGTGAAAATTTTCAAAAAATAAATTTTTTGAGTTTTTTGAATTCCGGAATACAACTTCAAGTTGTATTCGGAATTCTTATGGCCAAACGCTGAAAAGTGAAAAAAAAATTACGGAATAAAGTGAATAATTCTTACGGCCAAACAGGGGCTAACTTTTCTTCTGCAAAAACTTTAATCAAACACAACTTCAACTTTAGAATTCCAAATAAAGTGAAAACTATTTGGTTTCTATGGTCAAACATCAATTAAAAAAATGCATTAAGTGAGAATAGACCCTTGTTTCTCTTGGTAAATAACTAAACTTTTAACAAAGAGCACCATTAAGCCTTTTTATAGCATGAGTGTTATCAGGTAATATTAAAACAATTCTAGAGAATATGTACGTAAATATTGTACATATATTATATACAATTATATTTTAAAAAAATATATTATTATAAACCTTAAATTATTCTGTACTATTTTCCGATATTAATTTGTCATTTCATTTGGAAAAATATTTTCATATATTATATACAATTATATGATTAAAGTATACTTTATCTATCCTAATTAACTACTATATTTTATTTCTTAAAAAAATATGCACTGAATATTTTTAAGCTATCAAAATCAAGGCTAATTATTAGACCCTTCTTTTTTTTTTTTTTTAAAAGCAAAAAGGAAGGGTCTAATTCTTAATATTGCAGGGAACAGAGGAGAGTACAACATGGTATTTTTATCATTTGTGCACAACAGATATGTTGGCAACGTCCGAATGAAATATAATGCGAGTAATCTGCCAGACGTGAATGCCTTTTGTAAATTTGAAGATCTATCTAATGTTTAGAGAAATATAATGCAAGTTATCTGCCACACGTGAATGTCCTTTGTAAATCTGAAGATCTATTTAGTGCTTGAAAGACTCAAGCTTGTGTATAGATACTAATATGGTAGAACATAACAACAATTTATCTTACTTTTAACTATGTGATATTTGATTATACCTTTTACAAAGTTCTTAAGGGTTGTCCGCCAGATTACCAAAATTAAATCTTGACTCATGTTGAAAAAAATTCACTTTGCATCTCCCTATTCAAAATAACTATAATACCAAGGCCTCATGGAATGTTTATGTTGGATCCGTGCTCAGCACGACCTAGCTATCTAGTTTTTCTTAACCAGCCAAGGCTTGTGCAGACTGCGAAAAAGTCAAATTTGAAACTTTACTTTAAACATCTCGCTTCAACGTATTAACAAATTTTCCTACATATTCTGTAGAACCACTGGTACTGAGCATACGTTACTACTATCACTTAATATAGAGCACAATGGTCTGACAATAATTTAGTGGGTAATGTCCACATGTATAATTTAAAATTTATGCATGGCAAACAAAACACAAGCCATACAATATGTAACACTTTACCTGATTAGGAAAATAAATTTTGACACTATATTAGTATATATAAGTTAAGTAAGAAATATATATTGCTAGAAATCTTAAGATGTAAACTACGAGTTAATTTCCTTCGCTTTGTCTAATTAAATAATCATAACTGGGTCAAAATTGCTAATCAGAACTCCTACAAATTAAGCATTGTCAATGTAATTTCTACATTTTATCAGTGAACTGAGCTGAACTAGAACTTTTACTCAATTGTCCAACGAAAAAGAAAAAGATTGCATAAATACTTAGTGTTTTCGAAGGCTTCTTATAAGCAATTACACAGATACGACAACTCCAAATGTCACAAGACAATATTACATCTAAATCACCTATAGTCTTACTACACAACTGGAAATGATAAGTCACTAACAACACTACGCTTAATTTTTGCAAATCCACGATAGCCCCAATCCTCTCCCCAACTATTCTTCACCAGGTAAAATTCTCCCCCTTTCTCTTCACCGTACCCAATGATTAGCATCGCGTGCCACCCTGCTTTATCTCGTCTATCATTGCTTTTGTTTATTTCTTCAACTTCATCCTCATTTGGGCCCTGGTATATTTCCTGTTAAGGTTTTTTCAAAAATACACGATTAGAAGACAAATATTTAATAGTTAAATGGTTAAATTATGAACCAATATATAAAGAAGTTAACCTCTCCGCGGTGTTGTTGAAGGCTACGGACATGACGAACACGGCAAGTAAGTGGTTGTTGCTCGATAAGCTTTTCTATGCTATGTTTTTTCATGCCTTCGGGAACTCGCTCGAATTTCTTTATCTTAACAGGCTCCTGTTACAAATTATAGAAGTTAGACAAATTTCTTACAAATAAACAACAAATAAAATAGTGCACTAAGCAGATTACTAACCACATCTGATGAGCAATAACATTCACCTCTTGCCTCAGTATATTTATATTTGTTTTCTTCAATTATACCATGATCCACAGCAAATTTGTATGCCTTATTATAATGGTAAGGGAAGCATGCATTCTTCTCCAAGTTTGCAAATCGAGCAGGCATTTTAGAATAGTGAACAGTGGCGGACCCAGGATTTCGTGCAAGGGGGTTCAAAAAAAAAAAGTCCATGATAGTAACTCACCGTAAAAGCAATACTAGGCATAGCGTAATGGGTTTCAACCTCCGCTCTTTATTTTGGTTCACAACAAAACCTCAAAATGGTTTTGCCTACAACTCTTTTTCTAGGGCACGCTTTAAAATATGAAAATCATAAATCAAGATTTAACAAATATATTTACTTTGTAAAATTTAATAATCTATCAAAATTTATAAGAAAAAGAATATTTTACTTAACAAACATCAAGTGATCTCTACCAAAATGCTAAACCTACAATTTTTTTATACTAAAAAAATTAAAAGCTCTGAAATTTTTATTTTGACGAACAACAAATTGCAAACAATAACAACAAAAGAGAATATAAACTAAACTATACCATTAATAATCTTAATATAAGAGGCCACAAATAGGAATTTAAGAGCAAAGAAATCTATCCATTTTTCGAAAAAATATGAAAAATGCATGCGCAAAAGTGTTGAAATCCATTTTCGAGCTTTTGACCTTTCGGTCAAAATGAACCCACATTAACCATTATGCCGCGCCTCGCCTTTTGTTATGTGGGTTCAATCCTCGTTAATAAACTGACTAATTCTTCGAAAACTAATTTCCACAAATAAGTAGTATAAAACATTTTGAGCAAGTGGGTTCAACTGATCCCACTTGCACCAAGGTAGGACCGCCCCTGATAGTGAAACATGCAATCTATAAGTTGTTGTTTTGAGAGTGGGATGATTATTCCGCCGTTATTAAGAGCATAAGCCACCGTTATGGCTTCAGAAGCGGAGAAAGCCCAACAGCAGCCTTTAAAATTACATAAAAATTTCATCAAAACAAGATATGACAACAATAATAACAATAATGACAACATCAATAATAAAGATAATTGAAGCATACAGCAATATCCTTGATTATCAATAGCAAGAAGGTAGTTTTTTCCTACCCAACAAAAGCGCACCTATAAAAGAAATAAGATCGAAAAAGCAAAGAAGAAAATAGTTTACTAAAAGACAAGTTCGTGAACATTTTGATGTAATACAAAATCAGACGACCGAAAAGATGTGTTTTAGTGCATTAAGTACATTTTGGAAGAAGTGATCTTTGCCAAGATCGGGATCTTCTGGCACCGAGCAGCTTTGACGTGGAGTTTTCTCATCCTCGGGAGGCAAAATGCTTGTCATGACTACGAAAAACTAAACTAGAAATAACTGCAAGGTACATACAAATGAAAAATGTTACTACAAATCTACATATGCACTAGGCACTTATAAAGAAAATGGGGTTATGAGGGAAGGGGATGGAAACAACACCAGCACCTGGCAATGGCAATGGAATGGTAGGGAGATTAGAGTCATGTGATGGTATTTATGAGGATTTTATACTGGGAAGTGGGATATAGGTGAATTATGGAGTAGGTCTATACGTACGGTTTTCATAACAGCTCAAATGTGTATACGGTTAAAACCGAATATGGTCCAAACCGGAGAAAGAGAAGGAGTAGGAATATACCGGATGTTACCCGGTCCTTTCCGGGGAAGGGTCTGTGTCGGAGTAAAACGAGCCTCTCTTCTCCGTTATCGAAACGGCCAAGTCCGCTGCTCCGAGTGTCCGTGGACGTGGTCCAGTATAGTACCGTTGTCCCGAGCGACCGTTGTCCGAATGGCCGTTGCACGTAAGCCACGCGTCGCAGCGTCCGCCATGGTCGGCCCACCAACCATGCGTGTGTCGGGGGCGGCGCCGCCGCCCAATCCCACCAAATCCGTTCAGAGCTGTCCTTGTAATTATTTTATTAGTTCACATTGTACGAAGCCCATGGAGGCAACGCTATAAATAAGGAGCATCCCCCTCCTTTGTGAGGGTTGGCTCCTTCATGCTTTCTAAGAACACTTGTAATAGATTAGCTTATATATACAATCTTTCTCTTAAATTCTGATATACAATCTTTCTCTTAAATTCTGATTCGGCCAAGGCCGTCCTGTTCAAGCTTATATTGCATTTTATCTACCAATTGTTCTCCATTGCTCATAAATACTCATATTCTCAAACGAGTCGCCATCACCAGCCACTCCATCAAAGAACCCTCACACGTGCATTTTCTTTACCCGGTATATATCAAGGCCCAAGCACATATCCTATACCCGCTTATAAATTCAATTGACTTATCCGATTTCGGGGTAAACAGTTTGGCGCCCACCGTGGGGCTAGGATAATAGTTCTTAGTCTTGATTTTTATCAAACTCATCTAAATCGTAAAGCCTATGGCTGACGTCGGACAATCTGGTCACGTTATCAACACCGAAATTGTGGCAGAAAATGAGGGGAGCGAACCACGGGGATTACCAAATCTTGCTGACCCGGACCCCGTTAACTCGAGGGAGGGGCTCAATCGGCAAAACACCGTGGATCAAGAGAATGCCGCCCTACCGGCCACTAATCCTCTAAGAACCCATAACTCCGTCACATTGTCTCGGGCCCAAGGCCAGAGGGGACCGGAGGCACCGAATGACGACATTAATTTGCGTCTGATTTTCGAGATGTTGCAGGAACAAAGAGCAGCAATCGCCGAGCAAGGAATGGCGATTGCCCGGTTGCAAAGTGGACAAGGGGAAGTTGGGCCGGAAAAGGCTAAGGGTACGAAGGAAATTGGAAGGAACGAGCCACGGTGGTCGAGAGTAATGATTCTCGCCGGTTCCTCCACCGAGGTCCCGAAGATGCTTGAGACTTTGGCAAAACGGGTGGATTCGACCGAGAAGAGAGTCGAGACATACAATTCTCGGGTGGACCGGATACGGGGGCTCCACCTTTACCGAAGGGGCCGACCGAAAAGGCACGTCCAAAGGCCTTTTCCCACCAGCGCGGCCCGAAACGATCCCGAAGAGGTTCAAATGCCCGACATCCCGTGTAAGTACAACGGCACCACGGACCCGCACGAGCATGTGACCTCATATACGCGCGCCATAAAGGTAATGATATGGAAGAAGATAAATCGAGTTGGTATTCTTGAAAAAAATTTAGGAAACTCGTCGAAAGGAGCGCCGACATGGTATGACCATCTACCCGAACACTCGATCACTTCGTTCGAAATGCTTGGCCGACGCCTTCGTAAGGCACACGCGGTGCCCATCAAGTGCGAGCGTCGTAGGGACGACATCTTCCGGATAACTCAAAGGGACGATGAGTTACTAAGGGAGTTCGTGACCGGTTCCGGAAGGGAACGGATGGAATTACCCCCGGTGCCGGAGGAATGGGCCGCACAAGCTTTCACGAAAGGGCTCGACATCTTTGAGCTCGGTTGCCTCGGCCAAGTTTAAGGAGAATTTCTTTAATACGAGGCCGTAACATGGGCCGATGTCCACAATCGGTATGAATCGAAGATT